>NW_009713306.1:0-13937 GCF_000703405.1 Apaloderma vittatum | reverse complement strand
CCAGCCGCGGACCCCCGGGGATGCACCTACCATCGCTCTCCGTCCCGGAGCTGCTCGTGGGGAGCCGTGCTGGAGGGCTGGGTGCGCCCTCATTCACTGGCTCTGACGGCTTTAATGCGACATCAGTGTTTTCTTCCCCTGTCTTTCTCTTTTTTCCTTTTCTTCCCCTGTCTTTCTCTTTTTTCCTTTTCTTTCTTTCTTTTTCTTTTCTTTTCTTTTCTTTCTTTCTTTCTTTCTTTCTTTCTTTCTTTTCTTTCTTTCTTTTCTTTCTTTCCTCTTTCTTTCTCTTTCTTTCTTTCTTTCTTTCTTTCTTTCTTTCTTTCTTTCCTCTTTCTTTTTCTTTCTTTCTTTCTTTCTTTCTTTCTTTCTTTCTCTCTTTCTCCTTCTCTTTCTCCTTCTTTCTCTTTCTCCTCTCTCTTCTTTCTTTCTTTCCTTCTTTCCTTCTTTCCTTCTTTCCTTCTTTCCTTCTTTCCTTCTTTCCTTCTTTCCTTCTTCTCTCTTCCTTTCCTTCTTTCCTTCTTTCTTTCTTTCTTCCTTTCTTTCTTTCTCTTTCTCTCTTTCTCTTTTTCTCTTTCTTTCTCTCTATCTTTCTCTCTTTCCTTCCTCCATTCCTCCTTCCTTCCTCTCTCCGTCCCTCCCTCCTTCCTTCCTTCCTTCCTTCCTCCTTCCCTCCCTCTCTTCCTCCCTTCCTCACTTCCTTCCTTCCTCTCCTTCCCTCTCTTCTCCTTCTCCTCCTCCTTCTTCTCTGTTTTCTTTTTTTTTTTTAACCCCCAAAGGAACTGGAAGTGTAAAAAAATAACCCTCCTAGGCTGCAGGCATTCTGCAGAGTGCTGGGAAGCCTCACAATTACATGCCTGTTTCTATTAAGCAGCTCCATCGTCCTCGACGTGGGTGGTCTGGCTCGCAATAGGCAGGACCTGTCGTGGTCACGTGACCAACCGCAAATTTTACTCTTTACAATAAACTTTGAGGGGGCAAGGGGGCCCGGAACCAAAAGGCAAAGGAAGGGAGCACCCTACGTCCCGGCTGCTCCCCCCGGGGCACAGCAGAGCGCACATGTCCACTTCAACCTCTGCCTTTGGTCCCTTCTCCCACCTTGGGTTTCCAGAGTGTGAAAGGTGCCAGGCAGTTTTCTTGTGAAAAGAAATACATAGCTGTATGTGTGGCGAGAGGAGAGAGAAGCAGTTTTCTTCTGGCTGTGGAGCACCCAGTGCAGCACCTGGTTTAGTGTATTTGGTTCTGAAAGGTCCTTGGCCGTCCTGCTCGTTTTTGCTAGAGGTCACTAGAAAGTCAGCTTTCTGGTCATGAAGCATTGTGCAGGGCAATAAAGTTAGCTCCAGTGAATAATACCTGAATGTCACTGCAGAAGAAAAGCACATTAACTTTAACTTTGAAAAGCAACATTTTCTTGAGTAGTTACAAACAGGATATAAACACTGCAGGTATTTACTACTACCTTTTTAGGATCTTGTGTTGGCTGAGTGTCATTATGAAATCTGAGAGAATTCATGTCAAGTGTTGTTTCTGGATTAGAGCACAGAGCAAGGAACAAACAGTGTGTCTTTGAAGGCATGTCACTATTTTTTTGTGGATGGTTCTCTTCCTCTAGTCAGTCACATTTGATTTGCTGTTATATTTGGTATGTCTATAATATATTTTGAGAATAAATTGTATTCCATATTTCTATAGTCTTGTGTCGAAGATGCCCAGATATTTCTGTTAGAAAACATACTTCATTATTGGGTTCAGTGATTTCACACAACTTTGCTGGATAATCTTTAGATGTGTTCTATATGTATTGCTCCTGTTGGAGAATTCCACTAACAGAAAATAATGTGTATTTTATGATCCTATGTTCACTATCAAGAATATAAAAACATTATGTAAGAAAAACTGTTAGGAAACATCTCACAATCAGACTGCATTAAACAGACTAACTCCATACATATTCTTATCTGCATAAAAGCAGGCTAGGAATCAAAGTAATGAGCAAGAAAGACATTTCGGCTACAAAACTGTTATTATTTTAACATGGCAGAGGGGCTTGTGTCAGTGATAAAGAGTTGGAAGAGCATGGGAAAAGTTATTTTATAGGATTTTAAAAGAGTATGTGAAAAACATACATCACTTTTTATGGCCTCACTGATCAATCATGGAGCAACATTACTGAAGAAAAAGACCATGAAGTAGAGTGTGCATAGATGCTATGGCTGTAATCCTCCAGTCTGTCCTCCCACTCAGAACACTCAATCTTAAGTTTTCCAGAGAAACCCATCATAACTCCTGATAGTAAGTTCCAGTGGTTTCTGACTCTGCACATTGGACAGGAGAGTATCCACAGTGCCCAGCCTAACCATGGCATGTAGCCACCTCACTGTCGTTGAAACTGGTAGGAGGCTAAATAGGAAAGAGTTACACAGAGAAGCAGCAGTTAGCCTGCAAGGGAAGAATAGTGGCACAAAACAATGCAATACGTGAGTGTGCAGTTTTAGAGAGGGGCAAGTGCCAGTTTCTTAAATCTCTAATACAGCTATTTGAACAAAAATGCTACATATAGCTGGGAGATTAAACCAGGGATGAATTACTTCATAACCATTCTGTTTTCTGTAGTATTTCCCTAAGTACCTCCTACTAGACACTGTTGGAGGCAGCATGCTGGTCAAGCTGGGTCTTCGGGTGATAGACTTTTTTTTCTTTATCGTCCTACATAGCAAGTAGTTTGGTATTTTGTCTGTAACTTAAATAAATTATTATTTACTAGTAGTAGCTATTACTAAATTCTAAGTACCTATTTACATCTCTATGTGTATACTTAATGGAGGTCATGGAGAAAAAAATAGATCAGTTACTATGCTACATATATTCTCAACAGATGTAACAATAGTCCTTAGACATTAATCTTTGAACATGATAGGGAGCAAAATTCATAGTCTGGCAAACACAAATGATTGTGCTGTCCTAAGTAAGTAGAAATGACTGTGTGCACTCCCAGTTGCAGATTTGATTGTCAGGAAGTAGATACTCAAATGTGAAAACTCAGAGGCTTCTGGTAGGTAGTTCCCAATGGCATCTCTCACAGAGTTTCCTACCACAGGCAGGTAACCCTTCAATGGCCAGTGCTGCAAGGTTTACTAATAACTATTGAATAATAAGCTAGGATTTCATTCTGGTTCTGCTTCACAAGACAAGGGAAGAGAATGTATGAAAACTAAGCCAAAGCCAACTTTGCTGCTGAAAACCAGCAGCACCGTGCTGCAGAATCTTATTTTATTTTATTCCCCTTTTCCCACATTCCAATTCAATTATATTCTTGATTGTAACTGCCAAAACACCATTTTGAAGATGTGACAGGGCATAATGTCGGTGACCATGTGTCACACCTCTGCTGGAGAAACAGTCAAGGCAGAGAGCTATCTAAGATTAAGAGAGCTGTTTCCTAGTCTTGCTATTCTCGGGGCGGCCTTACAACTGTATCACTGAATCTGGTACCAAGTGCCTGTGATTCTGATGCTAAATTGAAGCACATTTCCAACATGTTTTAATTTTTATTTTATGTTACTAAAAGAGTCCCATATTACTTCAGTGCTGACACTGTGAAGACAATAGATGTGGAGTCCTCATCATCCAGCACTTTAAAAGTCTCATGGTTTTCAGCCCTGAGTATGTTCGTCTCTGGAGTCTCATTTTCATTTGTTATAGAGACCAAGCCCAGCTGTGGATACATGTTTAGTAGTCCTTTGCTATTTGTATCATGCGCATGTTGCAGGTAGTTGGTGATATAACAAACCCTAAGAAAAGAGATGTCCGAATGTCTAAAAGATCTTCAGAAACCACTACCAGAATTCTTAGGGCCATGCAGGACATTTCATAGAATCATAGAATCATAAAATTGTCAGGTTTGGAAGGGACCCTAAAGACCATCTAGTTGCAATCCCTCCCTGCCATGGGCAGGGACATCTCCCACTAGACCATGTTGCCCAGAGCCCCACCCAGCCTGGCCTTAAAAACTTCCAGAGATGGGGCTTCCACCACCTCTCTGGGCAACATGTTCCATTTGCTTAATTTTCCTTCTGAAGACAAGATTGGTTCATATGATATACTGGGAAAACAGTTTCCCAGTCTGGCCTTTAAACTCTCCTTTTATAGTCTTTCTGTCCAAACAGTAGGGAGGCTGGTTCTGACCACTGGAAAGGCTTTTTCTCAATGTCGAACCCAAATTTCCTTTTCCGTAGTTTAGACATAATTGCTTCTTGTCCTTTTAACAGTGAATATAGACTTTATTTCCTTTCTCCTTTTATAAAAACCCCTACATTATCCACATCTTTCCTCAGTCTTTAGTCTCTAGATAATTCATTCAACCTTTCTCCAGTGGCATACTATCTAAACCTCTGATGACTCCCCATGATGCTCCACAGCTCCTAATGGTGTGGAATCAAGGCTCACACACAGTACCTCCCCCTGCAGATTCCAGTGTGGAGTTTGCTTTATTTGCAAGTATGGCATTTTTTGGCTTATGCTCAGGATAGAATCCACTATAATCCCCAAATCCTCTTCTCTATTATCCTTCCCTGAAGTCTTCACTTTAAGCATGTCTAAAACTCACTGGAAAACAGTCTATTCCCTACTTTTGTATTATATTCACCTGTTACGAAATCTCATTATTTTCTTTTGCAATTTGGATTCACATTGCAACATAGTAAGCTTTCCAGTAGAAGTTTGGCCATCATCAATGAAAACAATAAATGTTTTCCTTACTTCTGTTGGGCCTTGTTATGAAAAAACATGTTAATCTTTCAAGTGAACCCAAAATTAATTGACTTGATATTGCTAAAAACATTTTTGCTGAAGAGTAGTCCAAAAATTAGTAGGGATGGGAGTTCAGCTTCTGGGTTTTAGCACATCTTCTGTAAGCTTTCAACCGCGTATGATTAATTGGCTAACGAAGTGTGCCAGTTTAGTTTCAGAGTGTCACATCAAGGACACAAGACCCAACATTATCTCAAGGACTCCCACCATGCTAACAGAAATGTAGAACTGAAGAAAACTCTTCTCTAGAAAATAAATAAGTAGTCTTCAGGCTACACTCTCAGATCACAGAGTCACAGAATCAGTATCTCAGCATCACAGAATCACAGAATTGTTGGAGTTGGAAGGGACATCTAGAGATCATCTAGTCCAATCCCCTTGCTAAATCAGGATTGCCTAAAGCACATCACACAGGATTGCATCCAAATTGGTTTTGAAAGTCTCCAGAGATGGAGACTCCATGACCTGCTTTGGAGGCCTGTGCCAATGCTCTGTCACTCTCACCGTAAAGAAGTTCTTCCTCATAGTCAGATCAAAATTCCTGTGTTCCAGTTTGTGCCCATTAGCTCTTGGCCATTACTGAAAAGGGTCAGTCTCCATCCTCCCTGCACCTACTCTTTAGATATTTATAGACACTGATGAGGTCTCCTCTCAGCCTTCTCTTCTCCAGGCTAAATAGTCCCAGCTCTCTCAACCTTTCCTCCAGTAGCTCCTGTCTTTCTTGAGCTGGGAGCCCAGAACTGGATACAGTATTCCAGATGTGGTCTTACCAGGACAGAATAGAGTGGGAAGATGACTTCTCTTGACCTACCAACCACACTCTTCTTAATGCATCTCAGGATGCCATCAGCCTTCTTGACAACAAGGGTACATTGCTGGTTCATAGTTAACTTGCCCTCTACTAGTTCTTCAAGATCCTTCTCCTCGGGGCTGCTTTCCAGAATGTCTACCCCTAACCTATATTGGTGCATGGGGTTGTTCCTCCCCAGGTACGGGACCCTACACTGGCCTTTGTTGAACCTCATTATGTTCCTCTCTGTCCAGCACTCCAGGCTGTCCGGGTCAGGCTGGGTAGCAGCACAGCCCTCTGGTGTTCTGTATCTCCTCCCAGTTCTGTGTCATCAGTAACCTTGCTGAGGATACACTCTGTCCTCTCATGGAGGTCATTAATGAGTATGTTATATAAGATTGGAGCCAGTACTGACCCCTAGGGAACACAACTCAAGCATGACCCCACTCCATTGATCACAACCCTCTGGGCTCTGTCACTGAACCAGCTCTCAACCCACCTCACTGTCCACTTATCTAACTCACACTTCCTGAGTTTCCCAATGAAGATGGTATGGGAGACAGTGTCAAAAGCCCTGCTGAAGTCAAAGTAGATGACATCCACTGCTCTTCCCTCATCTAACTAGCCAGATATGGCATCATAGAAGGCTATCAGACTGGTCAAGCATGATTTTCCCTTGGTGAATCCATGCTGACTGCTCCCAATAACTTTCTTTTCTTCCATGTATTTGGAGATGAAATCCAGGACAATTTGTTCCATCACTTTTCCAGGGACAGAGGTGAGACTAACCAGTCTCTAGTTCCCTGGGTCATCCTTTTTGCCCTTTTTGAAGGCTCAGGTGACATTGGCCTTACTCCAGTCCTCAGGCACCTCTCCTGTTCTCCATGATCTTTCAAAGAAAACAGAGAGTGGCGTAGCGATAACATCTGCCAGCTCTCTCAGCACTCATGGGTGCATCGCATCAGAGCCCATGGATTTATGGATGTTCAGTCTGGCTAAATGGTCCCTAACCTGGTCCTCCTCTATTGAGGGAAATTCTTCCTCTCTCCAGATCTTTTCTCCTACTTCCAAGGTCCAGAATTCATGAGAGCTGGCTTTAGTTTTGAAGACCAAAGCAAAAAGGCATTCAATAACTCTATCTTCTCTGTGTCTTCTGCCAGTAGGGCACCCACCTCATTCATTAGCAGGCCCACAATTTCCCTAGTCTTCCTTCTTCTATTGATATACTGAAAAAAACCTTTTCTCACTTTCTTTGATGTCCCATGTTAGATTCTATTCCAGGTGGGCCTTAGCTTTCCTTGTTTCATTCCTGCGTTCTCCAACAACATTCCTCCCAAGCAGCCAGTCTTGTTTTCCACATTCTGTAGATTTCCTTCTTCCATTTCAGGTTTTTCAGAAGATCATTAGTCATCCATGGAGTTCGCTTGCCTCCTCTGTCTGATTTCTTACTTACAGGAATGCATGGATCTTGAGTTTGTAGGAAGTAGTGTTTGAATGTTGACCAGCTCTCATGGACAACCATACCTTCACCTCTGACCCATGGTATTCCACTTAGTAGATCTTAAAAAGAAACTAAATTTAGGTCTTCTGAACTCCAGGGTTGTGATTTTTGTTTTTTTCCTTACTTCCACACCAAATACTGAACATCATGATCTCATGGTTGCTAGAGCCAAGGTTGCCCCCAACCTTCACACTCCCGACAAGTCCTGCTTTGTTTATTATTACAAGATCCAGCAGTGCACCTCTCCTTGTGTGTTCTTCCACCGCTTGTGTCAGGAAGTTGTCCTCAATGCTCTGCAGGAATCTCCTGGACTGAGTGTGTCTACCTGTGTTGCTTTTCCAGCAAATATCAGGGTGGTTGAAATCCTGTATGAGGACCAGAGCTTGGGACTGTGAGGCTACTTCCTCTTGCCTGTAGAAGGCCTCATCAGCCTCTTTATCCTGATCAGGTGGCCTTTAATAAACATCCACAACAGTGTCTCCCCTATGGGCCTGCCTCTTAACCTTTACACACAAGCTTACAACTCGCTCTTCATCCACACACAGGGAGAGCTCAATACATTCCAGTTGCTCTCTCACATAAAGAGCAACTCCACCACCTTACCTTGCCTGTCTTTCCTGAGGAGGAGATAGCTGTCCATGACAGTGTTCCAGTCATGCAAGCTGTCCCATCACACCTCAGTAATGGCAGTGAAATCACGGCCCTGCGACTGCACACAGACTTCCAGTTCCAGATCATCTCTGTGCTAATGGCCATCTTTGCCCTAAGAGGTCTTTCGGCTTTATTAAGGTAATTAACCTAGTGCACGAGGTTTCTAGCGTGTTCATGGGGGAAGTACAGTGGACGCTCAGAAAGAATGAAGATGACAGAGAGCAAACGAGAGGCAGATCTTCTGTACAGACTCTTTTTCCTCATCAGCCTCAAAGCTGGAGCTGTGAAGTTTCATATTTATGTGGCCTTTTGCTAATCCTTCACATCAGCCTAAAGATGGTGAGAAGCATCTCTGTGGGACCATGTGATACAGTACAACAACAGAAACTGTACCATGGATCTGAGTCATTGTTATGAATTTATTTGGATCTAAGAAGTGGAGTCACACCTTGTACCTGCTAAAACCATCGTGATGAATGATGACTTGAGATGTATGAAGGGTGTGCCAGTCTGTGAACATCCTGTTTGTACTGCAGCTCTTCCCAGATCTATACCTCTCCGTGGGAAACCCCTCTTCCAAGAGGGACTTAAAATTTGGTGAACAATCGCTGTAGAACATGAACAGTAGTGGCCTTGTAAGTTGTGGGACTATGCTGGGGTTTTGCTGACAGGTCATTCCTACCTGTGTGCCACAGGAAGATGGGCCAGGAAATCTGCCTTTCTACCTGTAGTGCTTTCTAAGACACTGGTGGCCATCAGGAGAGAGGAGATTTCCTATGTCATAATTTGCTATTAACTGTGATATGCTCTCTTTTCAAAATAGAGTGATACTTGTGTTGAGATGTCAGGTCACACATGATGGAGCTAAACCAAGTTTTGTAAGTCGTAGTGATTTTTTTTTGGATCGGAACAAGTGGAATAGTTGGGAATCTATGCAAACTCATGTATATACAAGGCTTTCTTCAGCTCTGAAAAGAAAGAGCAAACTTCAAAGTTAAGTGCAAGTTAGGAACAGTGCCTGTGAATTTAATTATGCAGAGTTTAATTAGAAATGAGAAGAAAGGTATTTGGGCCTCTGGAGTAGAGAGATGTTTAGAGGTGTTACCTCCTAAGATAGTTGAGAAATGGCTAATTTATTGCCTAGAGAAAGCACAAGAGTTTTTGGAGGGAGCTGGAGGAGAAGACAGAAGAAAAGAGGTATGTCATAAAAACACTAATGAATCTAGGATTTCTAGTGTCTGTGGTTACAGGTTTCAGTTCCCAGGTGCAGGTTTTGAAAGTAGTTTTTAATAATGGAAGCATTTGTGCATCCGAAAGCTCTCCTTTTCCCTTCAGCTGTACAAGATGGACTAAAAGATATTATCTGTACCTACACATTTTCTCATTTTAACTACAGGAAAGCCTAGTGTGTCTGAATGCAAGACTTTTCAGACGAAAGCCTGACTTCCCTCCCCTCTTCAGTTTTTTAGTTCCTCACCTGTAGATGGCAGGACAGAAATCTTCACTGGTGTGTTTAGGCCCTGAAGCATAAGAACAGAAAGATGGCTTTTGGCATTTAATCTCAGCTAAGTTATCTGCAGAGTTTTTCTCCTCAGATAATTGTCAGCTATTTGCCTCAGTAACATTGTGTTTTTGCAGTTTCTTTGCCTTTTCTTTTTGTCAAGTACTTTCATGTTCCAGTGGGGGAAGAACAGCCAGTTAGTCTTCTCTACAATATTTAATGTGTGTTGGGTAAACATATGGCATTATAAATTGTAATCCAAGCCACTCTTGTGGTAGAGTATTTCCTCTTAAATAACAATGGAAAAATTTTGCCTTTTACTTTGTAAAGTAGGAAAGGAATTCACAGAGCAGCCCTCTCCAGCTTCCACCAAGAAACGTGCATCATAATACACTTTCTACATTTATTCTGGGAGTATAATTTTCCTTATTAATGGTATTATTTAATGAGTAAATAAATGAGTAAATAAATAAATAAAGTCTTAGCACTCACTATGTTATTACACTAATACAAAAGTACATTGTAATGCTCTACTACTAAATCTTTGCTCAATGTAAAACTTAAGAAAGCATCTCTATTATTGAAGTTCAATGACATATGCTATTGCTCATTCTGTACCCATCTGTAATGAATTACTGTGACAAATAGGCTAGGATTCACTACTCAAAGACACATGCATATATGTTTGTGATTCTATTTTTAATTTTTTACTTGTGTTTCCACATCTCGTCATTGTTGCTAGTATTGCCATTGAGCTTTGTTTTGAAAATAAGTTATTTTCTTCTCTGGACAGGTGGCTGGAGGTTCTGCCATTTTGCAAATGGCTATTTCCAGCTTGCACTGGTAGTAGTGATAGTTGTTATTCCAGTTCATCACTGACGTATGACTTTTATTTTCTTTTTACACAAAGCATTCTTGATTTTGGGAAACACTTAATTTCATCCACTTTAGAGGCAGCCAGGAGCCTCTCTGCAAGTAAACGAACAAGAATCCACTTAAAAACCTGGGACCTCTCATAGCAAAGTTGAGTGTATATACCCTGGTAGAATTCATCCTTCTAAAATACCTATGGTTGTATCTTTTTGTGCAATAATTTAGCTGAAACTAAGACTACATGATATCTGGATGGAAGACCCTAGAATAACGCAGCCTGTTAGAACCATGGACTTATTTCCAGCTGCGTTGACTTCACTGAGAATTAATGGATCTTGAATGAAGCAGTGCTGTTGATTCTTTCAACAGAACTCTTCCATCTGGGTTAGTCTTGGTATTATGAGATAATTAAAGAGTTCATTGCTGTTTTCAAAACTAGTAAAGCTGCTCATTTTGACCTGTTCATGGACTGTATAAGAGTCACAACTCAGAATTTACAAACATTCAGAAATGTCTTTTTTTTTCCTGTTCTTTATAACAGATGCTTTTTCTTTGCAAGCTGAGTGCCTGTTTGTTACCTACTACCAGCAGAAGGTATCTGCCTAGAGTGAAGATTCACCATATGTAGCAAAATAAAGGAGACAACTATTTTCAGATCCCCAGCTAGCTGCCATTCTAGGCTGTTGTGTTTAGTTTGAATATCCTATATAAAAACTGTGTGGACTGAGTGATACAAAGTTAAATTTTAAGCCACTATACAATGAATTGTTCTGAACTGTACTTTGAAAACTGTCCTTGTCTGCTGACCTACACAGTATCATTAAAGCCTCTAACCCATATTTTCTTGATGTATTACTTCAAAAGGATGTTTTAGAACATGAATTGCTTTAGATAATTAAAAAGAAAAGAAAACGGTTTTCGGCATACTGCCACACAGTTTTCATTACAGGAAATAAATTCCATTCTCAGAACTGACATTTTTTTTTATTGCTGAGGTTGGTTTGCCAGTGCCATGGCCTAGAGTACTGTCAACCAGCATTGAAGGGTTAACAGAATTATAGAACCTGAAGAAATGCTTCTGGTTTGACACCAAGAGGAAAACATCCACTTTGGTTATGGTTATTGCTCTCAGCACCACGAAACTCTGTAGCTGACAATAACTATGATAGCAGGAATCAGGAAATCAGAACCATCAGGTGTAATGAAGCCTGTACAGGCCTATGGAGGCTTAGTATCTTTTGATTTGAGATTACGGCAGCTTGATATCAAAATCTGCGCAGCTGCTCTAGGTTAAAAACTAAACGCCACCTCCCCCTTCTTTCTCCCTCCCGACTTTGCCATTAGGAAATACCTCTGGAGAAAAGAGTGGTGTCTCGTTAGTGGTAGATGTCAGGGAACCACACTTGCTTTGGTTTTGTTGACACGTTGCTTTCTTAAAAGCAATCACCCTAAGCTATAATGGATTACTCCACCAGGAGGAAAACTAATCCTCCTCTTCAGCTGCCAATCAAGACTGAAGAGTGTTCCAAGAACTCCACAAGATGACACTCTTAGCAAAATAAGAGTAGGTTTGGGAAATCCTTGGCCTTGGTTGCCTTGTGAGGGAGTCATAATTTACAGAGGTTTCGCATTGCTCTGGAACTGTTACTGAGATTTCAGCACCTGTGTCATAACAGCAACTCTGTTTTTTTCTTCTTTCATTAAGGAATACGCTGTTGACCTACAAACTGAGCAAAACTGTCATGGAAGTTATATATGTATCACTAGGGAGTAATTGTTAACTCTTGCTATGTAATAAATGTCTTTTTGGAACAGGCTTTTGTTATATGAAAAGTAGGAAATACACCAACTAAAAACGCATTCAAATCTAGCGTTTGTAGTACTTAAATTTTATCTGCTATGGTAGGCAGAAACATTCTTGGTTAGTTGAATTCCCCTAATATTTTAATGAGACCAAAAGGAAGATGATCTGAACTTACACAAGTTCTGATGTTAGTTGGATATGAAAAAAAAAAAAGTGTTTAATATTCCATATTTTTCTTCCACAGAACACGATAAATGTTAGTACCACAAAACACAGAGCCACTCATATGGAGAAAAACTTGTTGATCATAACTTGTTACCCAAGCTGTAGAGCTGAAGCTTTTACATTCCTTCCTCCTCAAATTATAAGCAGGTTAAGGGCAGGATGCCATCTTCTTGTCTGACATGAAACCTTGGAAATACTGCATTCACTGGAGCAACCTGAAGAGCAGGATCCTCCTCTAGCCCACAGTGAGAACGGAAATTTAAAAACCCAGGGCTGCTTTAGTATTGTAGTTTTTGAGTTTCATTGCTAAGGGTAACAATATCTTGACTTGAACTCACAGGCATAGGTTGGAAAGAAGACAGGACCTTTTAAAATAGTTTTGTCACCGAAGCCAGCACCTTCTGGAACCATCACAAGTAGCCTCCAGGCCACTAAAACCTACATGTTATTCCTTTTTATATTTCTTCTCATGCCTGCTCCCCAAATGTCTCTTTCAGCTTGCTGTTTAAAAAAAAAAAAAGAGCAAAATGAAAAGGGGGAGGGGAAAAGCATGACAAAAATACCCTTAAGTATACCTGAGCCTTCTCAAACCCTCCAAACCAGTTCCTCAGTTTTGTTCTTTTAGTTTGTGCTGAGCTTCAATTTGAAACCTGAACCGTTGAAACACTGATTTTCCCTGCACCAAGAAATTTCTCAAAAGAGGAGAGATTTTGCTGTGAGTTTATTCAGTAAAACATTTCCCACTTCTCATAAAAGATAATATTAGCTATGAATAGCTTATAAATTACAGTTTTCAGATCAGGTAATGTGCTAAATTCTCCTACAAACTCAATTCCAACAAAGCCAGGGACACTGCATGGGGTTTAATACTAAGGCTGAGTTCAGTATGGCATGTAAGGATTCAGAGGACATTACATAAATCTGTACTATGAGGAACGAGTTTAAGACCCTGAGAACTCTTGTAGTAATCTGATGGGCAATGGATGGTTAAGTGAAAAATGTTTAGTTTTCATGTATTTCAGGAGACTAGTTTGAACAAACGTCTCTGTATTTAGGTACTAAACTGAAGTGCAGGATAAGGACTATCTTTTAGGGGTTTGATAACACTTGAAAGTGAACTCAGATGAAAGGGTCTGAATTTATGTCATTTCAGCTATTTCTGGTTTATTTCAGCTGCACACAATCTTAATGGAGACTAAAGGTACATTGCTCTCTTTTAGTTTACACATTTTCAGGATGAATTAAGAACACAGTGTTCTTGCTTGACAAAGAGCTGGAAGCTATTTGGGGATAGCTTACCTACTCTACCTCTAATCAAGTTTTTGTCTTGTGTCTGCTTTAAGAGAATTGTGATCCTGCCTAACACCTTTTTTTAAGCTATCACAGTACAAATGACATATTACACCTTTATTAAAGTCAACTGTTAATCTGAAGGTTGAAAAAGTCACTTTTGCACTCCACCTGACCTTGTGGGACCTCTTCTTCGTGCCACAGCATAAATAAATTACAGTAATCACCAATTGATATGTGAATGTTGATCTGAAACTTTGACTGTGCTCTTAAATTTGTATAACTGGCCTGAAGACCTCATATATACAAGAATTCTCATGAGATTTCTAGTGCTTCTGAGCAGGCAAGGAGTCCCCTGTAACCAGCTTTTCTTACTTCATTTCCCTGCTACCACTTCCAGTCCCTGTTGGATTCAGAACATACAGCACTAGGCCAAAAATAAAAAAAGAAGAAAGAAAAAAGGGAGGAAAACAATGGAATAATTCAATTGCACTCT
>NW_009713305.1:31621-40628 GCF_000703405.1 Apaloderma vittatum | reverse complement strand
GGGCACACACATCGCTGGGATGGGGGGGGCGTCTCACTGAGCGGTTTTGTCCTTAAGCGAAGCTGCGTAAGTGTTCGAAGGAGAACAGTTCCCGAGGGGCTTTTTCCGCTGCCCAGTTTTGCCGAATCCTGGTGGGAAACCCCCGTCGGTCACGGCCGAGGGTGCTGAAGGTCCGAGAGAGCGCGGGGGGCCGGGCTGCCCCTGCCTGCATTCTTGTGGCACGTCCCACGTTGCTCCTTTCCCTCAAAGTCACAGCTTAACGAATTTTTAGATCATTAAGCCATAAAGTTAACTGTATTACTTCCATCACCGGTCCTCACGCGGCAGCGCTACAGGCTTTGGGGAGAGGAGGTGGGGGGGTGGCCCGGCGGAACTGAGGGGTTCTCATCAACAGGCGGCTGAACATGAGCCAGTAGTGTGCCCAGGCAGCCAAGAAGGCCAACAGCATCCTGGCCTGTATTAGAAATAGTGTGGCCAGAAGGAAGAGGGAAGTGATCGTGCCCCTGTACCCAGCGCTGGAGAGGCTGCGCCTTGAATCCTGTGTTTAGTTTTGGGCCACTCACAACAAGGAAGACATCGAGATGCTGGAGCATGTCAAAAGAAGAGTAATGAAGGTGGTGAAGGGTCTAGAGCAAATGTCTTATGAGAAGCGACTGAGTTCTTATGTCTGGTGAAAAAGAGGCTGAGGGAAGACCTTGTTACTCTCCACAACTACCTGAAAGGGGGGCGTAGAGAGGAGCATTTTGGTCTCCTATCGTAACAACTGATACATACACTCTAACAAGATTTGGAACATTTCATGTTCTATTTCAAACTATATATGTTTATGACAACAAACTCATTCTTCTCTAAGGGCGAATATTACATTCCTTTTGTCAAACCCTTGTTTCCTCATCAGTCAAAAGCAAACAAGATAAGCAATTAGAATTTAAGGCAAGAGGAAACATCCTCAAGTTGTGCCAGGGGAGGTTTAGACTGGATATTAGGAAAAATTTCATCACAGAAAGGGTTGTTAAGCATTGGAACAGGCTGCCCAGGGAAGTGGTTGAGTCATCATGCCCTGAGGTAATTAAAAGACATGTAAATATGGTGCTTAGGGGCATGGTTTAGTGGTGAACCTGGCAGTGCTAGGTTTACAATTGGACTCAATGGTCTTAAAGGTCTTCTCTAACCTAAACAATGATTCCATGATTCTATGCCTCCATGAAAAACTGCAGTCACTTCCTAATACAATTTCAGGTGTTCTGATGAGCTTCTTGAAATTATGCTTTAATGGTCAGTTAGAGTGAAATCTTATTTCACTGTGAAATTAAGAGGGCATTTTCCATGTTTTCACTGATTAAAAACTGCTCCAAAATGTCCTCCTTACAGCGGCACCTCCCTGTAATGAGTGTAAGGCAGTCTGAGCGCAGACACTGCTCCCAGTTTGTGACTCTTGTTGTAGTAAAAGCAATGGCAAAAGAAGATTTTTAAGCTTTTACTAGATCATGCACTTAGCTAGTAAAATGTTCTGCAAGAAATGCTCTTTCTACTTTGGTTTCCACTTCCTCCATCTTTTGATGGCAGGCGAAACAAGCCTTGGAAGAGGGCAATTCAGACTGTAGAGCTATACATCTACCACAACTTGCCATCTGGAGCACTTGACAAGATCCTGAAGATGAAGATAATCCCCGTGCCATAATGCAATTTCTGTGAGAGTACTAAAAGCTATGATACGCTAAGCACTGAACTAAGGCATCAGGAGAAGACTTACACTTGAATCATTTTCATACCCACACACCATTTCTTTGCCCTTTTAGGTAGAGGGCCCTGCTCACTTCAGTTTGTTTTACCCCCAAAGATGCTAAACCACTTTGGGTTAAGAGAGAGAATGACTACAGAAAACTCAGTTTTGTCTTCCCATGATGTAATCTAAGCTGCGTTCTGTTCCCTAGTATAAGTTTTTGTGACTGAATGTCTCAGAGTACCTGATCAGCAGAGAAAAAAATGACCTGAAAGGCAATTCTGAGCAGGGTCGGAGCGAGGTGGCTCTGCCATTTTGCCAGGTAGTTAGTTTGGTGCAGAGCAAATTTCTTTCCCTGCTTTCCGTAGCTGCAGTTGCAACCACTGCTTTTTAATGGTCTGCAGGTGGCAGTTTCACTCAGCCTTTCTTCTTCCTCTAAGTGCTGATGGATCAAGGTGTCCTGCTGTGCATCTCTAGGCACTCTGGATTACTGCATTAATTCTTAACGTAATGAAGGCTGCAATATTTGGTTCCAAGAAGTACATGCATAGATATGCATCAGTATGTATCTGCACACACACATATATATAGAACCACAGTATATAAACCATACTGTAAATTACCAAAATATTATTAGAGGTGGTCTTTAGGAAAAAAAACCCCTCCCTTCTGAACTGTTTCAGTGTAAGAAAATTAATTTCATCTTATTGTTCATAAAAATACTCTTGTGTTAAGAACACAATTCCAAATCAGTTTAGCCCATTTAGTAGAAATCCGTGCAAAAGTGTACAATGCAGTTTATTTCTGGCTGTCTGCTGTGAGGATGCAATGCACATGTAGGAGAGAGAACAAGGGCCCAGTCTTGCTTCAAGTGCTAACCATGTGGTACAGGAATCCTGCACATTACAGTTAGATGTCCAAGGTGGATTGCCATTTCCCAAAAACATTTCAAATGAGACTGCTGCAGTTTACCTTTTATTTTTCAAATTTATGTTGAGTTTTGCCTCGTGACCAGGATTTAAGTATCAGCATATACAGATTATCAAATAAGGCACAAGATTTTATTTAAATAGATTTTTCTTTCTACAAAAACATAGTTATAGGTAACAGCCTTATTATTTCCTGTAGTTAATACAATGCACAATTCACCGAAAAGTTTTACAACCCTCTGAACAATATCTGCTGAATTTTCAAGTTATTCAAATGGTAGTTTGTAGGCACTTCACATTCAAAAAAGTATTCAACATAACTTATGCTACATTGAGGCTGAAACACACTTCTGTTAAGTTGGAGATTCATTTTCATATTGTTATTTCTATCTCAGCAGACTGCTCCAAGTACTTGTAAGGAATATTGGCAACTTTTCCTTCAGTTCTACTTTCCCTTCAAAACTGACAAGTGTTCTTAGTGAAGTTGAAAACTTTGTCCTTAATATTTTTCAGAAATGTCCATATTTTTAGTTCTGGTGAAACTTACCATACTTCTGCGTTTTAGTCCCTGAGACAGCTTGTAATGCCTTCTCAATTATTTATAACAATATATATTGAATGTTGCTAAGGTGAAATTTTTGACACCTTACTCAATAACATTTTATAGAAATTACTAACACAATCAAGTTCTTGATTAGCCTTTAATATTCTTTATACAAAGATTTAATAGTTATCTCAACTCTTTCCTAATACACAGTATTAAGAATTAGATGGGTCTGCATGTGTTCTTATTACCCAGCCAGATTTTTTTGTTGCTGTTAGCCTAGTTTTCAAACTATCTGTAACAAGAGATGCATCAAAAATGGTGTTATTTTCTTCAGTTTTCAGATGTCTTGATCAGTACCTGAAAAAAAACCAAAATATATTCTTTTCTAAAATCTGCAGAAGCGTTGCCTGAGACATTAACTTTTCCCTCCTTCCAACTACAGCTATAGTTTAAAGCTGCAGTAATTCTCTCTGGTGACCTCTGCTGAATAGTTTCTACTTACGGGTTCCCACATATTCACAGATAATATTGCATATTATAATTAACATCCAAGATGGTGACTGAAGAAAGCTACAAAAGCCTCCTTGTCTCCTTTGGTTGGTTCGTTTATCATGACCCAAATCCTAGTGGCTGCCTTGTAGCATTGCAAAACTGGAGAATACTCCCATCTGAGCATTTCCAGTACTTTTTCTGTAAAGTAGATTTAACTCCTCCCCTGAATAATTAATATAATCTTCCACATCAGTTTTTCCAAAAAAAATCCCATTCAAAATTAAAAAAAAAAATTAATCATTAACAATACTAGATATGGTAGGAGTAACTGAAGCTCATTTAATAAAGCTTTAATTAAAAGGCTTTTTTTGACATGCTTACCTCACTAAGTATTGCCCACACAGGAGAGTCAGAATTGATTGATAAACGAATAGCCTGTATTTTTCCTATTGACTGATCGATACTGCCTCCTGCAATCCCATTTTCAAAAGCTCCTAAAAAAAAAATAAAACAAGAATTGTACAAACGTATATTACAATGAAATACATTTCCGAGTGAACTTAATGCAGAAGCTCTACATTACAAATTAACTTCAGAGATGCAACATTAGGGGAAAAAAATTCTTTTGGAATAAGTCAGACAGTAAGAACTGAAAGATAAAGCTATAAACAAGAAGAACGATTCATTCCTTCAGTTACAGCAACTAGGAGCTGGAGAAGAATACAAGGAAATAAAGAACAATAGCTACAAATGTTAAATGTTAAATGATAGATTTAAATATGTTAGTAGTGACCACCTACATATGTTAAGTAATCCAAGAAGTATGATAATTTTTTAAAAGATATATTAGGAATCGTGGACCAATTCTCATACATTTCTTCACCAGTTCAATGCTCGTTAAGTAACCTTGTTAAATGCGCATAAAATCACTGCAGACAAATGAAAAACGCTCATCCTATGGATGACTTTTTCTACCAACTTGCACACTCACCTGTGAGTTGACAAGTTGAGAGCGTTTTGGTTTGGATCTCTAATGAGAGCGAACCAGCCACAAGGAGGTGGGAGAGAGGCGCACAGAAAAGCCAGCGAGACGCGCTGGTGAGGTGAAAGTGGTTCATTGGGAGAAGAGAGCAATTACTTCGGTGGAAGAGACAGAAGGAAGTGGCAAGCAAAGCAGATCTCCCAATAGCCCGTTTTTGTTCACGCAGCGGTGCTTTAGCTGAGGTGACAGTAGAAAACAGGCCTTGGCAAGCCCGTGGAGAAACTGCCGTTCGTTTGAGAGAAGCCACACACCATCCCCAGGGAGGAAGAAGGGGAACCAGGGGTGGGGGCAAAACGGGGAACGTGCGTTGCCTTGTGCTTCGTCTTCATTTCAGGTTGGAGCAGAAGTTAATGCTGTCAGAATCGTAAGAAACCCTTGTCTTCAGCTAAGGCTGCAAAATCCAAACCAGGATCAATTCTCCTATTCAGACCTTGCAGAAACTGCGGTTAGTTTTTCTTCCAGTTAGATGCCACTGCTGGTAGGGTTCTTCATCATTTAGAACAAAACAGGACAGTCATCGGCAGACATCATATACTCTAAAATGCGGTACTGCAAAAGGTTTCTTCTCTTTAGTGGTTCACCTCGGAATATTTTATTTGTTACGGAGTTAGTTAAATTCTCAAATGCAGAAACATTTTATGTGTAACAACAAAATTTCTGGGTTTGAACTGACAATAGACAGTTTACCTATTTTTAAATATCCATCTTTGGTTGCTGGGTAGTTGAATTTACTTCCACTGCGAACCAGTTCTTTTCTTAACATTTCCTGTAAAAAAACAAAATAGTAAGATCTCCAGAAATATTTTCTAGGGCACAACATTTTATGCTGAACATCATTCTTCAAATAAATTAGCACTGTGCATCACAGTTGGAAATGAGAGACTTACATCAGCTGGTAATACTTCCACAGTAGTATTAAACAGTTTATCACCAGGGTGCTCCATGTTTCCACTTCTGAAAAAGTACCTGTCAATAAAGTTATATTATTTCCAGGAATTCTGTACTTTAGAAAACTTCTAGGGAAGTAATTCTTTCCAGTTTTGACGGGAAGTTTCAAATACATTTTCTTTAAGTAGTTGTGGGCTACAGAGAATAGAAATAGGCATCAAAACTTTCCAGTATGTGACCAAACCATACTAGAAGCTTTTTATTTTAAACAGAACAAGCAGTAAAACTGTCTTTCTCTGGAACTACAAATGCAAATGTTCCCCCTTCTCAGTTCTTAAGTTCTAACCAGGAGGATCTGCCCTCTGGTCTGCTCCCATCATCCTAAGGGCAAGGCGAGGTGGACTTGTGGAATGCAATGGCAGCAAAAATCCCTGTTTCTACTGGACCATGTGCTACACACCAAGAGATTCCCCCTTTTTTTATCAATACTGATCAATTCAGGTGCTTCTAAATATTTCCTTTATAGTCGATGCGCAACAGTAATGCCAAAACAAGAATCCAAGAAAAAACACTTACAGAATTAAAAAATATTTAAACCCCCCCCTGTTTGGTTTTAAATTCCTGGAATTAAGAGTTCTAGGGATATTTCATCTTCATTTCCATCTACACTGTCAGGTTTGGGACATGGCCTTTGACTCGACATCATGCAAACAGTCTTTCTGTTGACAAGTATAGAAATAAAACTTCCACTGACTCCCTTGACAAAAATCATTAGTTAAAAATAAATTCCTTTGGGAATTATCATGAGAGAATGAAAAATATTTAACTGAAGAAATAAAAGGGAAAAAAAATAAGCTGTCTAATTACCAAAGAAATGGATTTCAGGAGGGGAATTCAAGAAGGGGAGCAGATAAATAGCACATAATGGATATCTTTTTGTCAGTAACGTGGCAATGGTTCATGTAAAACAGTTCAGCACTGGTGATTCTGAACAGACTCAATCATTTCCAAACTGAATATTTGTCTATGCTTTCGTATTCCATATCACGTAATACTTACTTTTCAACTTTTAGCGGATTTAAAAAGGTGAAGCTGAGGTAGTCCCCTGCCACTGGTGCTGAAGCCCAAAAATAGTCTTTTCCTGTGTAAACTTTTTCCAAGGTATACTGCTGGTATACTCTTAGGCTTGTATCCACTGTTGCAGGTGGGTTATTATGTGCTTTGTGTAGCACATTTTGGCCAAAATCTTTATCCTGTTGGACATGAAGAAAGGTAATTTCACTCAGAAAATGAAAAAGATGTTCTTCAACATCTTGAATTTCTACAGGAAGCTGTTCCAGAGAAGAATAAAATCAGTGTGACAAAATACACAGTCTATTTCAAAGAGAAGTAGAATATTTATTTCAGTGTAATCACTGAGACTCTATGTTATGGTTTTTAGACAAAGCTATACTGATTATTTTTCAGTTGCCTAGACTTAAAAATAAACTCCTCCACAGTAGGCTATTTCACAGTTGTCTACTATGCCTTTGGCCAAAACATCTGATACTGGTCGCTGCTAAAGGATACATGAACTTCTAGTCTGATCCAATACAGCAATTCGGATGATCTCATGACCTGTTCACATGGTGCCATCAAGACATCCCTGAAGTCTGGTGCTTCACTGTTCTTAGAAGATACGTAGTCAATCCACTATTGGCCCCCCAAACTCTCCCTAAGAATCTACTGATGTCACCCTCTTAACAGGCCCTCATATTGGGATCGTGGACCATTTGGTCAAAACAAACCATGACGGCCGTTTGCGTTTGTGCGGTGCAGAGCATGTGAAACCTCGTGCTGTAAAGAGGGCTCCTATGTGCCGTGAAACACTACTATGACTGTGCTCAAACCAGAGATTCCAAGATGCCTGTGCAGAAGCAGCGTGTCTCACCTGCAGCTTAGATGCTGGAGCAGTATTCTCCCCCAAATCTGTAAACTACTCTTCTTGAATATGGAAATACCATCTGTCTGGGTTTGAAGGCACCAAGACAAAAGTTCTCTGCAGCTGTCTAGCATTAGTGGAAATCCTAGTGGGGGGTGAGGAGGAGCTGTGCCTATGGGGAGGAGAGGATGAGTCAGGTGACCCAAATGGACCAATCACAGTATTCCTTCCCATGGTTCTTAATATATAAGGGACCCTAAGAAAAACCTGGTGTTTCTAGTCATTGTTCTTCTAGGGTGATTGTCATAATCTCTTCTTCATCTCCATGATGCTGCTAGAGTTCCTGTCTCCTGTTGCAACGTTGGAGAGGAGCACCATTTATCAGCGCAGGTTGTCTTCCCTTCATCTCAGGTGGGAGCAACACAGCTCTTTTTCTGTTTCTTTTAGACTGTCATTGGGGATTCTGAGCTTGGGTTCTATTGTCTGTTAGTGAGTCTGAGCTGGGACTGGTTTTTGCTGCTCAGGACCTTGTTGTCATCTGGAAGGGATGGGTTCTGCATTAACGTTTCGTGATTTGGATGAGGGAATAGAGTGCATCGTTAGTAAGCTCGCAGATGATACCAAGCTAGGTGGGACTGTTCATCTGCTTGAGGGTAGGAAGGCTCTGCAGAGGGATCTGGACAGGCTGGATCGCTGGGCCAGGGCCAATTGAGCTTCAACAAAACCAAGTGCTACAGACTGGAGAGCTGCCTGGTAGACAAAGACCTGGGGGTGCTGAAGATGAGCCACCAGTGTGCCCAGGTGGCCAAGAAGGCCAGTAGTGTCCTGGCTGTATTGGGAATAGTATGTCCAGCATGAATAGAGAGGTCATCATTCCCCTGTACTCAGCTTTGGTGAGGCCACATCTCAAGTAGTGTGTCCAGTTGTGAGGCCCTCACTACAAGAAGGGACACAGAGGTGCTGGACAGAGTACAGAAGTGGGCTACCAAGCTACGGAAGGATTTGGAGCATGTGTTGTACAAGGAAGAGCTTAGGGATCTGAGGCTGTTCAGCTTGGAGAAGAGAAGGCTAAGCGAAGACTTTATCACTCTCTACAGCTACCTGAAAGGAAGTTGTAGAAAAGAAGTTGAAGAGGTGGAAGTTGGTCTGTTCTCCCTAGTGCCGACTGACAGGATAAGGGGAAATGACCTTAAATGGTGCTAGGGGAGGTTCATGTTGGTTACTAGGAAGACTTTCTTTAGTGAGAGGATTGTCAGGCATTGGAACAACCTGCCTGGGGAGGTAGTTGAGTCACCATCCCTGGAGGTGTTTAAGAGAAGGGTACATGTTGTGCTGAAGGATATGATTTAGTGCTGCTGACAGGGCTAGGACAAATGTTGGACTCTATCATCTTGAAGGTCTCTTCCAATCGAAACCGTTCTATGGTTCTAGAATATTTTCTCTTGTATTTTTGAGCCTATTTGCA
>NW_009713305.1:0-31607 GCF_000703405.1 Apaloderma vittatum | reverse complement strand
CATTCCTGCATGTGTAGAGTTTGACATCCTCAATGGTACTGTTACTTTTATTTTTTATTACTTTTATATTTTTTTTTTATTTAACTGCTTCAAGTTATTTTTCAGCCTCAAAGTCTCTCTCTGTTGTTACCCTCCCCTAGGAGGATGGTTAGGGTATCACAGAGAGTGTCTCAAAGTTTAGTGACTGGCCCAGCCTTAAACTTTGACACTGTCCAATACAAAAGATGCAGTGTTTAAAACTGATTTGAAAAGTAAGTTAGTCCACAGGCATGTAACTCAGAAATATGACATTAATTTCTTATCCTTACTTTCAAATTCTGTATCTTCCCTGCCAACGACGAATGAATTCCCACATGCTGAAAGAGAGATGGTTTAGCACGGATACGTAACTTTGACTTTTCCTTTTCACAGTGTATCTGGAAAAAAAGTACAAGGGAGTTAAGTTTTATAAAGGCAAGTCCATCTACTTTCCGTAAGGCAAATTAGTTGAGGGTATGGGTCCAGGCTTTTACCCATATTTAAATGAGTAATCCTTAGATTAATAGTCACCTTATTTCAAATACATAGTTTCTAGACTAATTTTTAACCATTTCTAGAACTTGCAATTCATTTTTGTGGTGTTTTACGAATTTGAAGACTCAGTTGCCAGTAATTAAGGGATTTCTTCACTGTATTACCATCAATTACACATCAGTGACAAGAACGGACCACAAATCTGAAACAGATTAGGATTTTTAGTTTGTTTGGTTTTTTTAAACTGTTTCTAGCAAATTTGGTTTCAACTTTTGGCCTTGCTATGGAGATCTAATTAAACTATTTTGACCAAAACCTGACCTTTAACATAGATTCTGGTAACACTTCAATATTAGTCATTTTGGCTCTTCCTGCTATTTTTCAGCCTTTTCTTCTCTAGGCCGAACAACCTCAACTCTCTCAGCCCTTTGTTATAGGAGAGGTGTTCCAGCCCTCTGATAACTCTATGGCTCTCCTCAGGGACCTGCTGTAACTGATCCATGTTTTTTTGTGTTGCTTTTTGTTGTTTGGTTGTTGTGGGGGTTTTTTTTTGTACTGAGGATCCCAGAACTAGATGATGGCTTACAGAAGGTAAACACAATTAAGTTTCTGAACCACTCAGAGATCTGATGCCTCTCTCTGCCTCTCTCCTAGCCTCAGTGTGCTGCATCCTCATGAACAGCCCCAGGAGGTCATGCCACTTTTATTTCCATCCAAGGGCAGCGTGAGACTGACTTATCTTGGTAGGTTTTTGCTACCCACAGCAATTTCGACTGCAACTGTAGAGGTGAAACTCAACTAGAAACTTGCTGATACCACTGCTTTGGTTTGGCCAGGGCAGACTTTCAGGAATGCATCTTCATTTTAAGTCTGAATCAGGTCTTAGAAGCTAGAACAGTCATTTAAAAAAATAAAACAAAAAAGTCTTGTCTATTGGATGGAAGACTGAATATTAGACAGACCTGAAATTGGTCATGTTAACATAACAGTATCTTTATTGTTATTTTGTGTTGGCAAGAACCTAAACTAAAGATACTTGAGGCTCACTAAACTCCTGTGAGCCAGCCTAACCCACGGAGTACAATTTTGAAGCCTAATCTTATCTGTATGGAGTGGGAATGGAGACTCCTCAGTGGTATTTTTAAGTGTAAAAATGTGGTTTTTCCACTGTGCACAGGAGTCACCTCTCATGATCATCATCATGGATAGGCTTCATGAAGATATGGGAAGGGCCCTACCCACACTTGCTACAAGCGCGCTGATGGCTAAAAAGGCCGATGTGTAGGATAGGCAAGTCCGGTTGCAAAAGGCACAGCGGAAACTCTCCTTAGGTGGTATTGGCGAGGCACGGTTCTTTCTGCCTTGTCTCTGCTCCTTGAGACTAATTCTACGTGTGTTCTCAAAGAAGGAAGCAGCGTTATGGATGGTGTGATTCCACGTCTCCCGATTGGAGGCCAGAGTGGACCACTGCTGGTAGTCAATATGGCCAAAACTGAGGTGCTGTTTCACAGAGTCCTTGTATCTCCTCTTTGGGGCTCCTTCGTTGCAGCAGCCGGTGGCGAGTTCACCACAGAGCATAACCTCAGGGAGGCGGTGATCCTCCATCCTGGAGATGTGCCCTGCCCAGCGCAGCTGCGTCCTCAGCAGCACGGCCTCAATACTGGTGACCCCTGCCCGTTCAAGGACAGTAACATCAGTCACGTAGTCAGTCCAGTGGATGTTTGGGATTGTACGGAGGCAGCGCTGATGGAAGCGTTCGAGGAGTCGCAGGTTGTGGCAGTGGATGACCCATGATTCAGACCCATATAAAAGAGTAGACAGTACAATGGCTCAGTAGACACTAATCTTTGTATTTCTCTTCAGGTGTTTATTGCACAGGAGTCACCTCTGCTACACATTAAATGTGAAACCTATTAGTGCTGGTCCCCTCAGTCTCCTGTGCTGCACAGCTATCTGTCTCTTCTTCCCTCTTTATCAACACAAAAATAACATGCGCTAACACCTGGAGTGGGGACTGGCCACACAGATCAAATAGAACTCTTAAATCTTAAAAATGAAGTAAGAGCAGAAACTCTGGTCAGTCCTCTGTGGCACAGACGAGGAGTGCAAGTAGCGACCAGCATCAAAGACTGGTCAGAGAAAGAACGTGAAAGGACATAAAGAAATGCTTCATGGATCATTGGGCTCACCTCTAGTGCTAGAAATCGCACCTTTTGCACTTCAACACGACTCTTTCATTTTCAGTGAAAAGTTTAATTTAGTTAGTTAAATTTACTTTTTTTACCCTGCATATTTTTTCCAGGCAAACAGTCTTTTCTTCCCTGACAACTAATAAAATATTTAAAGCAAAACACTGAAGTTCTGCTTCCTGCAAGAATCATAGAATGGCCTAAGCTGGAAGGGACCTCAGAGATCATTTAGTCCAGCCGCCAGGGATGCCACCTCTCGACTAGATCAATAGTCTCAAGAAGAGACTATTATGTGAAATTCAGCTCTGATTGTAAAATTGTATGCTTTACTGACTTCTGTATTAGAAGGTCAGTAGGAGATTACAAGAAGTGATACTCCACATGGGTTTACATATTCAAAATTTTCTTTGTTGCTGCAGGGTTGCCTAGGTGACCAGCTGCAGGCAGATGCGAGCTTGTGCTGTCCATGCTCTGAGCTGACAGAGGTAAAACAGCTCTGGTGTGGAAATCTGATTTTCTGTGAACTGGGCCTCTCCACATGCCCTAAGAGGCTCAAACACTGCAGCAGATCTTTCCCCACAAATTCTGAAGTCAGTCAAGTTTGAGATTTCTGTTCTGTTTTTTGAAGACAAATTATTTTCTCACTGAGACTGTTTTAATGTTTAGGTTGATAAATTCACAGACATACTTACTGCACCCTTTTCTGGATTGCACACCTTAACCCAGAGCAGGTGGTCTATAAGCCAGTCTACGGGCTTGTCTTTATAGAACATCAGAAGAAATTCCACTATGAGTGGCAAGTCTTGTGATTTAAACAGTTTTCCTGAAAGCAAGACAAGAAGTAGCATATTCAGGTATCTTTACTGCTGTACAGAAATCACCATCATTATATTTATTCCAGCCTTACACACACAGATGTAGTTCTGCTATTTAGAGAAAACTTCACACAGTCTCCAGCTTTGGCGAGTTGTTTATCCTCTAGATTGTTGAGATTTTGATAAGATTTCCATTCTACGCCTGGTGATATTCTCACATAGTTAACCAGTCAACTCATAAAGCGTGCAGTTATATCTTAGGTCCAAACACAAATTTGTGCAGGTGTGTCAGGTGAAACAAAGTCTGAATAATTGCTCAAAATGCTAGACATGCAATTTCACTGGCAATACTACACTAAGTATCTTTTAATTAAGAGCTAGATGTGAAAAATGTTGCTTTTAAAATATTATCATTGTTCATTTAGTTCTTTTCCTCTTCATATTAGTGGATTTTGTTGGATTTCTTTGTTTGACCTAACACATAGGTTAGGAGAGACTTACTATTAAAAAAAAAAAGATAAAAACCTTCCCTATGATATAGGATGCATGTTCTGTTCCACCAAGGAAAAGGAATCAGATTTATTTTTATTCTTTTATATATAGAATGTTCAGGGTCTGTTCTTGAGAAGACTATATGTTACAGCTGCACATAGTGCCCTGAGGTAGAACAATTTGCTCTTAGGGGAACCCAACTACTAGATCCTATACTGAGGAGACTTTGCAGAAAAAAAGACAGTTTTAAAGAGCACAATAAGACTTTCAGTGGGAACTTTCCTGAAGAACCAACGGAGTTTTGACATGAGAGTCCTTCCATACCTTGAAATGTAATTCTGAGTGATACCTACCTGAATTACACAGCTCCAAAGACAATTGACCTTGCTGAGTTCTTAATACTCACCAATAAATCCAAGCTGGGAGAACTCAAGAATCATCCACTCCTGGGACTGTTCAGCAGCAAAGCTTTTTATACTTTGAATATAATCAGGTTTGGCTATAATATCATCTTCCAGCTGGGGAAAGAAAAAAAGATCAAGCAAATGGTGGTTTTATTGCTTGCAGAGGAGGTGGTGATGTTGCCTCACAGAAGCGCTAATTGCATTGTGTTTGCTGTACAGTGTGTATCGAAGCTGTTCCAAACTACAATGGATTGCTATTTAACTGCTACATATAACTCTGTTTCAGTATCATTCATTAAATATTTACTTACAGGAGTGCCTATAAAACCTTGAGAGCTTCTCAGTTTTTTCAGAAAGGAAGATTCCCTACCTTAAAAAGATCTCATTTAAAAGAAAAAATGAAGCAAAAGATAGAGGCTAAGCACAAAGACAGAAAGCAATTTGCACTGAGGTTGTATACACCTTGATAAGCAGCAGGAGCAAAGAGTTTGAGAAAAGCAGCATCTAAAGCAGACGATTAAAAACTCTGTAGAGTAGCTGGGGCACACCCTGCCATACCAAAAAGGTGACTGAGAAGAACTGTGGGTGATTACTGAGATGCTAACAGAAAGCAAGTTGTTTCAGGGAATCCTAGTCATGAAAGGAGGAACGTGCTGTGAGGCACACTGAAGGACAGGAACACGTAGAGCTTTTGAGGTGTTATAAAGGCTGGCACTGATTACAGCAGCAGAGACAGCAAAAAGGTACCCAGAAAAGGAGATGGATATCCATCACGGAAATGGCAAGGGCCTCGGCTGCCTTTTTGCATAGCTTTCAGAGAAGAACGGGGGATCTGAAAAGCCAGAAGCTGCTCCAGGTACTAAAGCTGAGGATAATGAGTCCAAAAGAGGAGTTGAGAGGCAATGACACAAAGCAAAGAAATGAATTCCAGAAATAATTAAGGAGGGAGTAATTCAGGTTTGAATTCAATATGGGCGCAAAAAAAAACCCACAGGAAGAGGTGGCTAAGCCTTCAGGAAAATGTTGGGGTACAGTGTAATAATACAGTTGATTTGCTCTGACTGGTGTACTTCACTGGCCCTGCTGCTTGTCTGGTGGTGCTGGAATTTGGTTCAGAAAGTTTAATAGGTAGAAAATTAGTACTATGAGGAAACAACAGCAACAACAAAAAAGGACTATCTCCTGCTGCTTCTGCCTCTTCAACTGCCTCGGCGCAGAGTCAGCAGCAAGAGCATGAAAGAGCTGGCTTTTAGCTGAATTTGGCCATTACTACAAGTGTAGGGCTGGCAGGGGAGAAATGCATTGTCAAGAGTGAAGTCAGGAGGAAGTAGAATGATGTTTGAAAAATCAAGATATCTGTTCTGACCCTGTCAGCTTTTGCTGATGGTAAGATAACAGAAAATAGATAGATGGAGATGAACTGATCAAGATTAACGCTTATTAACAGATTCTGAGATCTGGGGATTGAGTTGAGATGACAGTTATTCAGATGAGAACAACAGGACAAAAAAACCCCAAACAATTAACTTAAAAGAAATCTTGCATAAAATGACATGAGCTAAGAGGATTATCCAGCAGCTAGATGCTACGGGAGAAGAGCAAGGAATCCAAGAGAGTTTCAGAGAATCCTCGCAGAGAAATTGAGGGGCACCTGAGAAAGGATTAAAGGGTAGAGAAAGGAGTATCTCAAAAACCTAGTGAGACCACCGTATTGGGAAACACGAAAAGTAAATGTACAAAAGTAGCGAAGATTAAAAATATAGAGCCTGTGATGCAAAGTGAGTCTGAATGTGGTTATGAACTGAAAGCAGTTTTGCATAGTGAAAGAGTCTTTTCTGAAGCTGATGGTTAAAAGTGAGTATTGGACTGTGTAGTTTACTATGCTGTGTAGCACAGGCCATTAAAAGTTGTTTATTTAACCCTGTACTAAGCTCTGTAATCTGTGTGCAGCTAAAGCACATCTTCTTGAAGAGCATCTGCCATTGCTTAGAGGTTTCAATATCTGTTCTTTTTCAGTAAATTATACTGTATGTTATTATCCTGAATGTTTAGTACATGGTACCTAAAATCTAATGTGAATTTTTTTTCTGGCTTCAGCTTACAGCCACTTGTTTTTCATATGCTCTTAGTTTCCAAAGGAGATTGTACAGTGGCTGTTCACAGCTGGGTCAGGAAGACAAAGAAAGGAACTGTGTAGTCTGTTTGCCCCCTTGTCACGAGAAGGCCAGCAGAGCACACGATCACAGCTAGTCTCCCTTCTCTCATCAGTACTTTGGGATGAAAAAAGTAGGCGCACAATAGCAAAGTTACGTACATTTCCTAAATGTACGTCAATAAATGGGTTTCAATTTGTTTTTCTTACGTGGGTTATCTGCCTAAGAGAAGCAAAAATCAAGAAGCAACAAGCAAGTGGTAGCCTGTAACAGGAGCGTAGGCATCAGACAAGAAACTGTCTTCCTTTATCAATTATGTTAGGCTGTTTTTATGTTTTGAGTCACCACTCAATGAAAATATTAAGACTGTTAAGCTGAAAAATCTTATTCTTTCATTTTCCACAGAAAACAAACTTCTAGTAGTTGATTCCATAAAGATCTTTAATTTTGAGGTGGATTTTTTTAGTATAAGCACAAAGAAAATTTCAACTAAAAGTGCACTTTCAATGTTACTCATTTTAGGAGCTCTGGCAAATAACAGGCTTGATGTAGAGTCTACTAGAAGTGGGGAAATAAAAAAAAATAAATACAAGGACTCCTAATGACTTTACTGAGTTATTGTTTAGGCCTTAAAACTATTAGAGAAACACACTAGAGAAATTATAATAATGCTGTACGGCTAAGTGCTGCTGGCAATATACATTACCAGTATACACAAGGAAAAAAATCAAGATGTAAAGTCATAGGTTAAAAATAAAAATAAAAAATTCTAGGGTTATTAAGCTCAACAAATGCTTATCTTCTTTCAAAATTCAGATGTTAATATCAGTCACCCAAATTATACTATTCCTGAAAAGAACCCAGCATTTAAAATCTGAGCTAGTTCAAGTTTTTAAGTTTACTGAAGTAAATCTCTGTCCCAGGCTGGGGAGAGGTATTTTTCAAGTTTGTTGCTTTCCATTAACACAAAGCTTCCAAATGGAGGCAGAACATAACTAAATTTGTGGCAGCATATATTCCTTCTTTTCACCTGTACTGTACAGAGTATTTTCTGGGCAGACCAGCATCTGTGCTACAGAAACAGCTGCAGACTAGACACATAAATGAAGCAGACATAGAAGGTATTGGTATGAGGAAAGCATAGTTTCTTTTTAAGAAACTTGTAAATGCACCCACAGCTAACACCAGACAGTCCTAACCCAGGGTTTGCTCTGAATAACACAGTACTGTCATTATATATAATGTCCCAGAAAAGAAAACGCATATTCTTATATTTCCTTAAAAATGCAAATATGTAATGAAGTATTTTCTCCAAGCATTCAAGTTTGCATGGAACTTTATAATAGTAAGGGACATTCAGTGTCTGGCAGCACACTTTACGTTTCCCTTCTCTATGTTTCCCATGCCTTAATGCTCTAGTGCACTTAGTATTGGGTAGTGTTCTCAAAAATACACAAAAGTCAGAGGGAAAATACTTCATTTTCCAGTAAACCTCAACTGTTCAATAGACAACATTTTTTATTTGTCTGTTTGTCTTCTGAGCACCTATGTCCAATCTGAGATTGGAGCACAGACTCTTGAGCAGCCCAGCTCAAACGTGCTTGTGTTAAACGCTGTCAGGAATTGCAGAAGATGCCTGCGCTTCCGTTCTTCTGCTTCTGGGAATCTTGTGATGTACTTATGTGATACGAAGTCTGAAGCCCAGGTGAGCAGATGACCCAGGAAAACTAAGAACTTTACAAAAACTCAGAAGAGCATTTTGCTAAAACCGTTGACATTCATGAGCTATGTGAAATTTTATGGACCTGTTCCATTATCGAACAGTCATGGCTCATTCGGGTATCTCTGGTGGTGATTATCATCATGACAAAGGGTGCGGTAGCACACATCTAGAATAATGGCTAAACTTAAGCCTGAATGGATGGGGAATCTTCTTAAAGCCTAACACTCCAAATCTTCTGCAGAAATTAGGATCTGTATCAGTTTGCAGTTTAACCTTGTCTCCAGTATCGCTATAGTAGAACGCTTCTGGATCTCCTAGGGGTTTTTGGTTCATCGTGATCTAGGCTGTAGCCTGGACCTACCACTGCTGTTCTGTCTGGCTGCACCAACTGAAAACACATTAAACTCCAACTTCCTTAACCTAATCAAATAAGGGCTTCACGCTTCAGTTATCTTGTTGTTCAACCTCACAAATGACAAGAAAGAACAGATGGATTTCATCAAACAGTACCTGGCTGCTAAGGTCTATATAGACTCAGAAATACGTGGCTGCTTGTAAAGAGCACAGGCAAAATGCAGAGAAAATGACAATAGATTGCTGTTTTTACTGAGGAGTTTGAAACAAATCAAAATGCCAAAGCTAATAACCAGTTACTTAGTGATAATATGAACATACCTGTAAGTAAAATCTTCCCTTAGGTTGGGCATATAGCATTAGAAAGCTAAAATCCAGATTCTGTTTAGTTCTCCACCTAAACATAAGCAGCAAAATCTGATAAGCTTTTTGGGCAGGTTGCAAGAGTTAATTCTATAATAAAAGCATGTCTAACATTCGACAGTTTTCACTTTTTTTCTTTACAGTAAAATTGTAAGCTTCAGTATTCTAATTCATTGATAAGTGAATAAAAATTCCTCTGAGTCTAAACGTTTGTGAATAATTTGCCTTTCCTATTACAGTTAACATTAACCAAGCAAAAAATTTTTCTATCAGTGCAGCCTGAAACAAGATGTCTAACAACTATATTCATGTCAAATGACTTTAGGATTCTAATCATATTAAGAGCAGTAGAGATGAACACACAATGATGACTTGAAGATAAAAAAATCAAGTGCTTTTACTGCTGAACAGCACAGAAGCAGGTTGATAAACTTCATTTTCAGGTTTAAACGTAACCACAGATTTTTCTCTACAAAGTACAATCTCTCATCTTCTCAATCCATGCTAAAAGACTAGGGAGTAATTTATCAGTATTCAAACAAGATGAAAGTGTATTTGACTCAAATATAGTAATTTCTGAAACTTATGTGTAGTATGTAAACATGTTTATGCTCTTAAAAATAAAAGGTTTATCTATAAGCCCCAACACACATGCATAAATATACTTGCTGATTTCCTCCAGCCTGAACTCTCAGTACTGCAACACTCTTGCTGCAGATGCAAAAAAAATTGCTTTCCTTCAATAACTCAATTTTTTTTAGGTTATTACCTCTGTCTCAACGAATTTGGGGCACATAAGCAAATGGAATTGCGTTAAGATGTATCACTAACAATAGTATAAAAAGTCCATTATCACCAAAAGTTAGATCATTCATTAAACCCACAGTAGCTGTTACTAATGACCTGTGGGGCCACATGGGGGTTCCTTTGTGTGTTCATAGAGCCTCTCCCTCATCTGATACTTAGAAGATTTTCCTTTTTTTTTTTTGTTTATGACAAGATCATCATAATTATCTATCTGGTGTAAAACCTATGAAATGCCTAGAGTCAAGAGCCAAAGGAGAAGCCTTGGCACCCATCCTGAAGCTGATATGCCACTCAACTTTTCTCAAGATCCTCTTGTGTGATTTTTTTTCTTTTTTTAAAAGTACACTTGAACTCCGCTGGCTATGAAATACAAAAACATGACCAGCTCAAACAATTTTGACTGTTGCATAATTTGTATTTTATACTCTTAGCAAAAATTCTTATGTTTTATACAGCTATCTTACCTTACTCTGTCCTGTGAATCCCCAAGTGTTTCCTTCAGGTTGGAAAGATCTGGATAATAAGAAGCAGGAGGAGAAATAACTTCTAGGACTCCAGACTGGATTTCTCTGGGGAAGCTGTGAAAAGAAGGTTAATGAGACCCTTCCTCAAAAAGTCTTTTGAGGGCAACCGCAGACATCAGCTTCCCGCAGTCAGGTGTGCTCCTCCACATGTGGAATTCACAACACTAGCAAGACATTAAGTCACATATACTGTAAGTTAGGAACCAAGGAGGTGTCTTTGACAACCATCAGAACAGGTAGGACAGTAACTCATTAAAGTCTCAGGAAACATGTAAGCGTCTCTCAGAAATCCTGCCCCTCCTGCATCTATAATTGCTTACTCATAATCCTGAGTTGGTTGTCAAAATGTAGCAGTAATTTACAACCACATCCACTATCTAGATAATAGGTACACACAACTGCTCCTCCTTGCATGAGTGCTCCTACCTCCATTACACTTGTTCTAACTTTAATGCTACATTCTAGTCAAAATGATGCTGTCCTGGAGCATGGGTTTGGAATGGGAAGTCTGGGTAAAGTCTCTGCTCCAAGGATTAAAGGTTCCATTTAAGAAGTCATTGAAAAAAATGTGTAATCAACTGTGGGAGCCAGTCCTGTCTGTCAAATTTCACCCTTTCTCTAGAATATGTTTAAAAAAAAAATTCTTAATTTTTGTAATAGTTAAATGAGCACTGAAATAAGGGGGTTTCAAAACTGAGTTCCTCATTTCTTATGATTAATGGAAAACAAAAAAAAGAACATCAAAAATGAAGTGCATCATAGTATGCTTATGAAAAAGAATCTTGGTCTTCCTATGTGTTAATGCCAAAGCATCTACTCTGCAGTAATTTTTTTGAAACCCTTAAAGAAATCATAAAAAAGGTACTTAGGGGTACAGTTTAGTTAAGAACTTGTTAGCCTTAAGTTAATGATTAGCCTTGATGATCTTAAAGGTCTTTTCCAATGTGGGCAATTGTGTGATTCTCTGTTTAAGTTGCTGTGTATATTGTACCTTGGTGTGCTCAACAGCACGGAAGAGGACTGCCTTGTCCTGGCCATGGTAGGACGTTATTGCCATTGCTCCGCTGGCAGGCTTAGCTTGGGGAGCCTTCTGGAGAAACCTGCACCCTAAATACAGTCGGAGCAACCTTTGAGTGGAGCAGGATGTGTGGCAAAGCCTTACAAGTGAAGGAAAAGGGAAACTTCTAGAAGGATCTTGTTTAATTTTTCTTTTTTGAAGGGGAGGCGGGGGTTGCTCTCTTCTCCCATGTCACAAGCGATAGGACAAGAGGAGAGGTTTAGATTGGAAATTAGGCAAAATTTCTTCACAGAAAGGGTTGTCAAGCATTGGAACAGGTTGCCCTGGGAAGTGGTTGAATCACCATCCCTGGAGGTATTAAATACACGTACATAAAGATCTGTCCATGTGGTGCTCGGTTTCGTGGTGGACTTGGCAGCGTTAGGTTTACGGTTGGACCCCATGAACTTTAATGGTCTCTTCCAACCTCTAATTCTAATAAAACATGGATATAAAGATTGAGAGCTCTCTTGTAGTGATTTTAAAGAGGAAGACAGGGCAAAGGCTGTTTTGCTTCAAATACTGGTCAAAGTGGGGTTCTGTCAGAGTAATCAATTCCTGAATAAGCTTGCTCACCAGAAAAACCAGCAATGCCAGTACTGCAGCACAACGTAGATTTCATCTCTTGTTTTTTTCTGTCACCTGCCCTTCAGGGCTTTTAGCCCTATCTCTTTTGTTACTGTTAGTTATATTATACAATTTTTTACAAAGTCGCTTTTTAAAGACAAAACAAATTTACCAGTGAGTGTATTTTTTGCGCAAAGGACAATGAAATATGAAGAATAAATTTTAAGTCTGAATAATGGCATAGTCTATTTACCTGCAAGTAACTATCACTAGATAATTCCCTCCTGTAGGTTTTTTCCATTTTGGAATGAAAAAAAAATCATTTACTCATAATCACATTTTCACCTTGAGCACTGCTTACTTTCCCAAACATGGAACTGTTCAAATCTCTGAACTGTTTTCTTTTTCACAACCAAGGCCAATACACTTGAAGAAGGTAAGGCTCAGGCATGTCAAGGTATTGGCAAAATAACTTCGATCAAAATACATTTTAATTTAGTAGTTGATGCTCTTGAGCTTCTCTAAGGTTTTTAATACACAAACACTGCTGTAAATGTCAAAGAACAAAAACAAAGTAAAACTGCAGTGGGAAGCAAGCCTTCATCTGATAGCTCTTTAAGTTATTTTGGCATGGCAAAGAATACTCATCTCATGTTACCCTCTTATAATACCATTTAAGGTTGTTAATATAATCCCATTGCTGTCTAAAGCTCATTGTCTTAATGAAAAGGAGAGAAACAAGGAAACTAAGACACTTAAAAAACATGACAGGTATCAGGATACGTTGCCAGGCTGTGAAATCAATAGATGGAGCCTCAGGTGCCTTGAACTGCATCATTAATTTCAGGGGGGAAAAGACTTAGGTTCAAGTAAATATTTAGCAGTCTTAAGTGGAGACCTTGCCTCATTACCTAAAGCATACTGATGAAATAAGAAAAACTGATATACCTCCTTCTGTTCTGAATTGTACAGTGTGTTATGATGCACATACTAAGAGTGCACCTTTGCCTCCTTTTTTAGCAGTTCTGTTTCAGTATAGCAGAGTTGTGGTTTACTGCTGAAATGCTCTAATTCTTTCCGTAAAAGTTAAAAATGTGTTTGCAAGCTGTTGGGTGTTACAGGACGTACCTGGTTTTAATGCTTTCTGCAACACTGTTAACATACACTGCATTCACCTAAAGAAAAGAAGGGGAGGTTCATTTCAGGTCATGCATTTTTGTATTAAGCAACATTCTGTAGGGAATATATATATATATATTTACTAGCACTTCACTTTTATTCTCTAATTCTTTTCACTTCAAACAAAAGCAATATGTTATAACATTGTTGCTGCTAGAAGACAGTATGGTGTTTTTGAGACAACTGAACTTTAAATGTAGTTGAAAGTAGGGCTGAGCTATCTCCAGCTACAGTTTCTCTATTTTGTTTTTTCACTCCTCCTGCAGGAGGCTAAGCCATCTGCTGCATAAAATTCTGTTCTGCAGCTTTCAGTTACGACAGAAAAGCACAGTGATATATAATTGTCAGTAAAAAGGGACTTTTCAGGTTAACCATCCAAAAATCACAGAAGAAGCCTGAGAAAAGTCACCAAAGCAAAATTTTCTCAAGTGATACTTAACATTTTTATTTTGCGTTTCTTCCTAATATAACAAACTTACAGCTCTTAGTCTGGAAATTTTGAGGACATACTTATTCTTTGCTGCTGTTTCATAAAAGTAACAGTTGTAGTGTACAAAGCACACCTGTTAACTATATTGAAAAGTGCTAAGTTATATTGGATGTGATTTCCAAAGCAATACAATACCTTAGTAGTTCAGATCTTCTCAAAAATGCACAAATAATCAACTAGCCATAGATTAAATTCATAATAAGTAAAAACAATGTGAAGTAGTAAGTAAAGAACTGTGATAAGAAAAAAACAACCCAATTTTGCAACTCACTTTCAGTCAATAAGTTACTCTGACTTAATCCATGATGTAAACATTTAACCTGATCTTCTGAAACACTCTGGGAAAAAGCGAGGCGTGGATTCATGATCACTGAACACACCTGCCCTCCTCTTATAATCAAATGTTCTTCTTGCGTCTCCTATCAGCACAATCAACCTGCTGTAATTTACTGCATGGCTGAAAAAATGGAAGCTGCAAGAATGTGACTTCAGGGACTAGAAAAAAGGGGAGAGACTAATTCTTACACAGGCAGTTTAATACTAAAAAGCTTGAAACAGGCTATTACTACAACCAAAGCTACCGGTTGTTACAAGTGCCTCATTAGGACTGCCCTCAGTGGGAAACTGTGCTGTTCAAGAGGTTAACCCTTAAAACCTCAAAGAACTCTCTGAAGCCCTGTAATAGAAGGTTTATCTAAACGGCACAAGGCAAAGCTCAGCACTGCCAGGGCTCTTCATTGCGAACCATAAAGTAATTTCAGCTCCTAAAACTTATGCTGAAGGGGAAGTAAGGTCAGTAAAACTGAGCCTATTCGCTTATCGTGATCCACACAGAAGAGTGGAGGTCAAGACCTAACTTAATCAAGTGAACTACGATCTTTTTTACAGCTGCTCTAAGTGATGGCTTACTAAAAAAGCAAACTCTAACTCTTAATGAATACATGTATGAAATTTCATGTTGTTTATGGAAAGACAAAGAAACACAAAGAATAAATATCAAGTCTGAACAACTGCACAGCCTATTTACCTGCAAATAACTATCACTAAGTAATTCCCTTCTGTAGGTTTTTACTGTTTTGGAATGAGAAAAAAAAATCATTTACTCATAATAATGTTTTACCTTGAGCACTGTTTACTCTCCCAAACATGGAACTGTTGAAGTTGCTGAACTGTTTTCCTTTCCACAACAAATGCCAATACACATGAAGAAGGCTAGGCTCTGGCATGTCAAGGTATTTGCAAGACAAATTATATCAAACCAGCAGATAAATAGTCTGAACTTTTTTTAGACTCTGTAAGTTGAATTTTATCAGGAATTACATTTCAATTTTCAAGTAGAGTACTTTTAGAGATAAAAAATGAGTTCATATTATTTTATTTGAAAACCTGACTGTAACAATTATGCTTGTAAATGTCATATGACTTTTTATCCTTTGGTTATCTGAGCTACAGGGTTTTTTTCCACGTATGTACAGTGAGGCATTAACTGCTCACTATCTCCTCTGGTCCTGAAGAAATCCCTCTCAAAGCTCTCGCTACCAGTATTTTGCAGCCTCTCCTACACTATTACACTAAGACATGAATCCCCATACTGTCTTTCTATCAGCATACTACATTTTTCCATGTAAATTTACCTCTGCTACAAGGACGATTATTAAGCAGTCATTCTTCTGCTCTTCAGAAAGTTCATACAGGAGGGAGTGCAGTGTATTAAGGAGATAATGTTGTTTTTCCCTTTTCACAGTAGGAATTCCCATCACCAGTGAGACTGCAGAAAAAAAAAAAACTCCATAAGCTATGTAAATTTAAGTCAGGTAAGGGGAAACTGAAACTACATTTTAATTTTGATTTGATGTGTCCATGAGACTTGGTGACCGTTAGTACTCCTACAGCACTGTGACAGCATTTGCTTTACTACTTTGGAGACACCTCCAGTTAAGTTTAGGTTGGAGACATAAGCACCAGGTTTACATTGTGTAAACTGTCAACATTTAAGAACTTGAAGGTACCTCTGGCAAACACACAGGTGTCTGCTATTATTATGTTTCTAAAGTGGGTATTGCAAAATAAGTGCTAGCTCTTGGTACAGAGTTGTAGATGTGGGTAGTAAATCAAACCAACACTGCTTTACTGAGCAAGTTGTCTGTGTATCTCAGAAAGGAATCCACCTCAAAAATCTTCCTGAGCAGCTTAAGATAAATAATGGCTTTGACATAATAATAAGAAGAAAGGAACTTAGACATTATCATTAAAAAGAAAGGAACTGAAATGGTCTCTGGCAAAGACTACACTAGTAGCAATCCCAGGCCGTCTTACATCATTAGATGGTAAGCAGGACCTCTTTCATTGGTGAGGCCTTTCATGAAGTTAGTGACCTAATACAGCTCAGTAAAACTTGTAGAATTCTTAGTCCTTGCAGAAGGTTCTTATTCACCAAAACTTTGTGAGTCTGGTAAGGAAGCAGCAGATTTTGAGAAAAGGAGTATGTGCAGTTAGTGACTCACTCCAGACTTCATCATTTGTGCCAGCCTCAGCTCAAAAATGCCCAAGTTCCAACATTCCTTCCCAGCACATAATCTGCTAAACTCTGGGGTTTTGTTTGGTTTTACACACTCAAGGTCAACCTGTACTTGTTCAAGCGTGGTCTTGCTATTGTGATTTTCATGTACAAATAAATTTAAATTAAACATGGAACATTCTTTTATTACTTATTACTTCTTTTTTTTTTTTTTTCCTTGCTTGTGACTATATCCGGTTTGCTGAGGGTCTTTAGCTGCCAACCTCTGGTCTTTTGCAGACTGGCACTGATAGGAGACTGTAGGAAGTCATCCATTGTCGCAGGCATGACCAAGTTGGTTTTTTGTTAAATCAAAAGTGCTGCCCGTGTTTCTTTATCTAAAATCACCATAGAGGAAAGTAACAATTTGAACAGAACACAAAACACAGGAAAATAGTTGCCTAGTTCCTTGTTTGCTGTTTGGAATGTTCTTTTTACCTGTCACAAGACAGTTAGAAGAAGATACAACTTTATAATTTGTACTATAGTTCACTGGAATTCATTATCATTTGAGCAGGTGTCAGCTGATTTCTCACATGGCTGAAAAAACGCTGAAGGTTTATTCAAATCCTTTAAATGATCACATCACCTTTTCATTTGCTTCTAACTTGACCAAACTGGGTGCATTATAATTTCTCCTTAGCTTTCTCATTCACTATAATTCTGTGGGAAAAAATGTCTCTGCTAATGCATCATAGCCATTTGAATATGACTTAACCTCAAAATAATATTTTTCGATTTTGCCTATTTTTTTGTTGATACTGGAAAAGATTTATCATAATACTTTGGGGTAAGGACTTGAAATTTGGATGGGTGTGCTAAAAGTGCTTTTGCCATGACCATTAAAATTTATTCTGCTTGGCAACATTATACATTTTAGGGAGAAAACCCACTCTGAACTTGGAGTATGCTTTATTGCTAGAACTTAATATAAAATGCAAACATACAGAAAAATAAGCCAAACTTTATGTCCTACCTCCAGTTCTCTGTTGCCCCAAAATAACATTTGGGAAAAGGGCATCTTCATATTCTCGAAGGTGAGGTAGATAATAGTCCATGTTTGTAAAATGCACGGGGAGTTTTCTGGTGAGGTTTAACATTTTCCACTTCATGTAATCTTAAAGAAACAACAAACCCACATATACACATAAATGAAAAAGCCAGCAGTGAAGCCTACGGTTTCAACTATTTGCTTCAACTGAATATGAGCAGATTGCCACACACAAGGTTATTCAATAAGAAATATTCCTCAGAAGTTATTATATGTCATCTACATTTACCCTCCTGTGGGAATAAATTGAGAACTGTGCAGGACAACCTTTGCAGTCAGGTGATGGCACAGAGCTCCAGGCCTGAACATTCTGGGAACTCCACTTGCACTTCCCTGTGCCTGAACAGTTGCAGGACTGAGCCATCTTAAAACACAGTAGGTGGTTATTTTAAAAGCAGGAGGGGAAAAAAAAAATAATTCTTTTTTGCACAATTTGCAAGCAACTTTTTACATGAAAAGATACTCAGATTCTGATTAATAACTTAATTACTTAATCTTAAGTGCTTTCCCCAAAATATAACACGTGGTGGGTTTCAGGGCTCAAACAGAAGTTCTAAGGTTATAAAAAGACTTATGACAAAAGTAACAACCAGATCCAGGCCTGTAGAAACTATCTGAGAAAAAAGTGACTGTAGTAGTTAAGAAATTAAGTAGGGAACATTTATTTTTTCTTTACCACTTTAAAATAAAGTTTCAAATAATTCAAATATTTATTTGTGTTGAAATAACACAAGTGTAGTCTTATTAAAATAACCCTATTTTTAAAAAAAATAGCCATATAAAAATAAGGTACCATGATTTACTGATTTATCTTCCTTGATATAAAAACTTCTGAATGTTCCAGTAGTAGTAAAAATTATTTAAAATAAATTTCATAATAACTTCAACAAGTTAATTCTAAAACCATCATAAAATTAATTATGAGCTTGCAAAAAGAATGTGATTAATGTAAAGTACCTATAGGAGCAGAGATGTGTGACATTTTAATTTTTAAAAGGTATTTGAGTGGATAAAAATGAGGACTATGTTTATGAAGAATAGCAAATAGTCTTTCTAGTATTTAAGAAAACTGCTTGGAAACAAAGCTGAAGATCACTCCAGACTTTATTTACCAGTTGTCTACAGGCATAAACCTTGCTTTCCTGATACAGGCAGCACACAGCTTTCATACTAGAATGTTGTCTGTCATTCTCTTTTGCTGATTTTTTCTATACCCTACTAGCTACCTACAACATGTATATCTTTTTGCTCTGAAAGAAGAATCAAGTTGCCCAGAATTTATCTAGGGCAATTCATACTTCAGTGGGTGCCTCCTCCAGACACTATCGGCTGTGCGAAGTGGCCGGTGCTTGCCGTTATCAGAATGTCACCTCGGATAGTTTTAGCCAACCGAACCCTTTAACAGCCTTCCAAGCTACAGAAAACTTCAAAACTCACAGTTTCACACTCAGCAAAGCAACAGAAGGTTTATTGCCTTAGATGGAAAGTTATGTTTCCTAAGAAACACATCTAAGGTAATTCCTCAAGTTTACCATCCTTCAAAGTTACTTTAAACAAGTCTTATAAATTACCATCATCAGCTTTATTCACTCAGCTTGGATCAAAGAAAGCAGAGGCTTACTGAATGGGCAATATTTGTTTGAAGTTTTTCAACTTCCAAAAGATGCTCCCTTTAAAAACTAGGATCTGACAGAGATTCCCTACTCTACAGAGAACGGTTCCAAAAAAAAAAACTCCACACCAAACATATATAATACATCCAGACATTTATGTATGAAAGAGAGACCTATAACTCCTCCCACTCTGCTTTGCCGTTAAATGCACTGGAATTTTGCTTCACAGAAACTTTAAACCAAAACAATATACAATACCTTCATAACTTTTCAAGGATTTTGCATTTTTATGTGGCAGCAGTATCTATCAAGGGTCAGGCAAGGGCCTTTAGTTTTACTGTGTGCAAAAACCATTTTTGCTGTAAATAAAACTCGTCTACAACGGGAAGCAGAAGAGAAAGTAAAAAATGAAACTATTCGGTGATTTAAATAAATTCTGATTTGAATCCTGTGAATTGACAGCTTTAACGTTTTCCAATATTCAGCTGGCTCCCACAGCAATGAAGAGCAGAGGGAAGGGGGCTGGCACTCTCCTCTACTTCTGTTATAGGCATTAGGCAATAACTCTTTGTTCACAGGACATGGGGCTACTGGCGCCTGACAAGAGGGTCTCTATTTTAAAATATGTAAGACCACAACCCTGCCAACACTTAGGCATGTGTTTACACGCATCTGAACAGTCCCACTGAATTAATGTTGCACAAACAGACAAAAAGAAGCAGGGAAGAACCAGGTAAGAATCAAAGCTGCCTGTGCAAAGCAGGGACGCACTTTGTTCCTTCTTCCCCTGTAACAGCCCTGGTTAACTCCCTATTTTAATCTGATATCAGCCTGCTGTACTGAATGCAAATATGGATTTTTAAAAAGTAGTTTTCAGTAGCATTCAGACTCATTTTGAGGTTGGGCTGTGTTGGGGAATGCCTTTAGCGTAGAGATGCCTCTTCCAGTTTTCCTTCTCTCCCCAGGTAAGTGGCTCGTCCAATCTGAACAGGGAGGAAGGCCAGTCCTGCACTCCTACATCATCTCTTTTAGCAGACTGAATCAAGCTGTATAATTTATTGTATGCAACTACAGTGTTCAGACAGGTGAGGATGTACAACCATCCATAAGGCAAGGAGCTAACATATTTTTCAATAATAAGTTTAATTAAAAAAGGGGAAAAGAAGCGAGATCACTAAACTTAATTGCATGTTGGTGTTCCAGAGACAACATTCTTAGGCTGTACCTAACCAGCAAGACCTCATGGGGCTTCTCAGCTCCTGGGTTCAGGCAAGCACTGAGCTGTACGAGGTCTGCCTGCTGAGAGGAGACTGCGCACTCACGACGCGCACATTGAGGTTCACTGGCAGGATGGCAGAGCACTTGTGGCCAGAAAATACCCCCCAAAAGTCACCCCACTTGGAGAGGAGAGGACCAGCACTTTGCAACACATCAGGAGGCATACCTGCCTTCCAGGTTAGACATAGCCCTAGTATTTATCAGGGTGTAGTGGCACAGTAAAAGCTGGTAAAAATAGCTTATTCATTGCTCTGTAGTTGGCAGCAAGAATAAGCACTATAAGAAAATCCAACAGCAGAATGTGTAGCTTTGCCACTATGACACCACTGCAGTCTGTCATGTCCCCTTTTTCTTCTCTCCTTATTTGTGCAGTTACTAAGTGATTCTATTTAAAGAGGGCCTACAAATCACTTCCCCACTGTTTTTGTAAAGTAGAAACTTCTACGTAATGTTAATATAATCAAACCAATTATTCTTCTCCCCCCACCAGTGATAAAGAAATATGAGAACCCAAAACTTTGAACCGTTAACTCAGTACATTTTTATACATGCAAACCTGTATGATTTGTTGTCAAGTTCATGCCTTTCGCAACTACACGTTTAATTGCATCTAGGGCACTGCTCAGTTCGTGGGATCTTCTTTTATTCTCCTTTTCAGCATACAACAGCCTTTGCTGAAGTTTCAGAAAGTGGCTTTGGTACATCTCGAAGTCATTTCCTGTAATGAGAACATAATGTCTTTACAAACAGATGAATCATGTGATGGAATAAAGAGAAAATTTAAGAATAGGAGACAGTCCAGAAGAAGACATGACCAGAACTGTAGAAACAATAACAAAAGAGGCCGCTCAAAGATTATTAATGGAATGAAGACGTCTGTAAGAGTATTAACAAGTAGAGTTTACGGAGCACAGCTGGCGAAAGGCTTGCAGTTGAAGACAGGAACAAGAATTTGACACCCATAATAAAAAAAAGTCAGTGAAAGACTTTAAGTTGAAATGGAAGGCGCTATCCAGAAAAGACAACATTTTTCAATAAGTGACAAATCTTGATGACCCTTGTAGCACTCATAATTATGTAATGGCTTGGGTTTTGTATTAAATACTATTAAAATTAAACCACAGCTATTAAGGTATTCAGTCTTCATCTGCGAGTCAAAAAAGTGCCTGGAGTATATTAAGAACTATCAGTAAACATAGTTATTTGAACTCCTGGGTATATTTAATTAGCTAACAACTGAAACTGCACTCTGGACTGAATGATAACTTCATAACATATGGCCTTTGATGAAATACTCTACAACCATATAGATATTAGAAACACTGTACTCTCAGTCATGGTTATCAGACACCTCTGCTGTTCTGCATCGTACTCTCAGATAACGTCAATGTTATGTTCACAGAAGATCCCGCTCTGCCAAGAAGCAAGTTCCGTCAGAACTTCTTAGTTCTCACAGATGACATACAAGACTCACACCTGTCGGTGCCCCCACTGCCTCATTGCCACGTGAAAAAAAAGATTGTTGGACTTATTAAAATGAATATAAGGCAACATCTCAATAATGTTACTCACTTGGCAATAGGAAGTCAAGAAAGTAGAGGGCAGAAGGGGAATTCTACTTCATTTTAAAATGTTTTATAAGGTTGTTTTTTCTATTTTCTTTTTTGTTAAATGCTGTTATTGAGAAACTTCTCCCCTTCTGTCTGTGGACTGTGCTGAGTCCCATCCTTAGCAACACTCATCTATCTTCTTTAGCAGGACTAAAAGCAAAACATGCAGGTAACCGAAATTCGTGAGGGTTTTCAGAGGTATTTCAAACTGGAATTAACTGGCATTTTGGCTAAACCATTTTTTTTTTATTTGCAATAAAGACAAATCCCTAATTTGATCAATAAATGATGACTGAAAGACTCGGATGTTTAAAACATTTAGGAAGAAAGTAGTTAGAAAAATGAAGTAAACAAGCATGATCTGTATTAGTAGTATTGTTAAAAAATTAAAGTATATTTAGTAAAATGCCCATAAAGTGAATGCTTCCTAAAACTGACTGACAGTCGTAAAAATGTTCTGACTTGCAAGAAAGGCAATCATATCTAGGAGTATTCTGTACTGTGCAGATATGAATTTAAAATTAGTGTTGGAAGGAGGAGAAAACTGGACTATTGCATGCAAAAGTAACTTCCACTTTACTGAAGTGAGCTTCCCTCAAAAATAATCAAAGAATAAACAAACAAACAAATAAACAAACAAATAAATGGAAGGTCAAATGAGGAAACAGATGGAGAGCCTATCTTTTAGCAACTGCAGGGGAAACATTAACATTGATTTCCAATCAAACTTCTCATGAGGCTACAGAACTAGACCCCCAAATGAGTCAAATTATTGGAACATCTAGGGGAGATCCCTCTCATTAACCACTACTACTTAGGAATACACTTTCCTGTTTTACACTTTTCTTTCACAACTTTGTTTACAATGCCACAATCCAACCTTTAGCTTTTTGCTTTAGAATGTATATGAATAAAATGGAAATAGAAGTGTTAAGCTGATTTAGGAGACTGACAGACATTAATCATACTGTTCTCATAGCAATGAAGTGATTCCAAACAGAGCATCAACACATGTAAGCACAGTGGAGATTTATCTTGCACTTCCAGGACAAATTCAGAGGTATAAACTCAAGACAGTTATGGATGTTTGTTTTTTTATTATCCCAATTGCCTTTATTAGGAGTTAGATAGCACCAAGCATCAACAAAAAGCGGAGCTTTAACCTGCTGAAAAGTTTCACATACTGCTGGGAAGATGTAAAAAAATAAAGAGCAAGCCCATAATCTTAGGATAAATACACATTGCCACAGTATGCAACTTAATGCTTCTGAAAAGGGAATCAAACACTTGGTAATGGACGTTTCCAGTGCCATAGTAGCATAAGATTTTGCTAAACCAAACTAAAATTCACCCTCAGTGCAACTATATTATAGGAGGAATCAAGAAAGAAATCGTAGGTGAATAATAACACTGTAGTCCCTCTTCTTTACAGTTCTTTTAGCCGTCCAGCATCCATGTGACTCAAAACTACTGGTGTTGTTACCAAGCTGACATTTTAGCAAGCATCAAGTAATTGTAGATTTATTTGCGTACTTACAGGTGAGCCTACCAAAATACCATAGATGCCTCTGGCAAATAAAAGATCACTATTCAGCTCTGACCAAATGCACCCAAAGAAGCTGGCATTTGTAATTGGCCTTATCTATTTCTTCAGGCCAGAAGAAGGAAGCCACGGTTTTGAGTCTTTCAGAATGGTAGCCTCTCTTCAGTTAGTAAAACAAGACTCCTTGTAATTAGAATTGTTTAGGTTGGAAAAGACATTTAAGATCATTGAGTCCAACCATTAACCTAGCACTAACAAGTCGCCCAATGAACCATGTTCCTGATCACCGTATCTGCAAGTCTTTCAGTTACCTCCAGGCATGGTGACTCTACCACTTCCCTGGGCAGCCTGTTCCAATGCTTACAAACCATTTCCATAAAGATATTTTTTCTAATATCCAATCTAAACCACCCTTGGTGCAAATTGAGGCCATTTCCTCTTGTCCTAAATCCTAATTGCTTATCTCATTAGATTTTGACAGCTAGGGAAGCAAAGGTTTGCCAAAGGGAATGTAGTATTCACTCAAACTTAGCGAAGAATAAGATTGTTATTATAAACATATATAGTTCGAAACAGAATGTGAAATGTTCTAATCTTATCAGGGCATAGGTAAATCAGTAGTATTAACTACTAGTAGATTTTTGGCAAAAAACATGCATTTAGAAAGCAGCACTGAACTTTTTGTATTTTGCTGTCGTATATTTTTACTGTCATGAAGAGTATTTGTTACCAATACAATTGTAGCAAGCTAAGAAGATAAAATTAGAAGCATTATGAAGCTACATACTTTAAATATTTAAATGGTCACTAGGTTTAAATGGATTTTGGTGCATGTGCAGAAAGTGTCACTCTCGAAGTATCTAAGGATCTACACAGAACTAAACCAGCTGCTTGCAACAGCTTGCCTGGAAAGCAGCAGACAGGGCATTTTCACAAATACAGCTCACCCTAGCAAGGAGGGCAAGGAGAAGAGAGCTTATCATAAAACACCGTCTGTCCCCAGAGACAGCCTGACTTGGCAACAACACACCTACCAACGGTTCTGTCAGCAATGGGAAGTGTCAGAATTAAACTTGAAAACAGCGAGATGAGAACGTACAGCAAAACTAGAAAAAGTAACTAAAGGTAAAAGCTTCTTTCCCCCTTGATGAGCTGAAAATGAATCACTCAGCTGGGCTAAGGAAACCCTACTAGAAATTTCAGTGGGGTCACACCAGCTAGAAGCCAAGGGAGAAAAAACCAAAAACCAACAACCTCCCATACTCAGCAATAGCACTCAAAGCTTTTTCACCAAGTTTTCTCTGCTACAGCATTTACTCTGACTTTTTACTACACACTGTCGTATGTACTTAGAGTTATTGTAATTCTAAGATGGCAATACTTAAAATGGTTTCAAAAGCAACGTTGTCTTTTAATAGATACGGATATATAATTTTCTGCACGGGAAACTATAACTGTTTAGAAACTATGCTAATCTCTAAAACAAATACTCCTTCTAAAAGTCAATTGATTATTTCTCTTAGCGCCATGCACTTCCATGCAGCTCCATGCTTCCAGTTCCATTTACAATTGATTTCTGGCAGTATCTAGGAGCTGCAGAACAATTCATCACTACCTCCTAGCATTTGAAGAAAAAAGAAAAGGAAAATTTGGAATGGCAAAAAGAAGGGAAGAAAGCAATCCATAGTCTAGCAGTGACTCTTGTTCCTATTTCTTGATTAAAAGCTACACAACTTACAGTACCTCAGGAGGCTTTCTTTGAGAAACTGAATTTTGGTTAATGCCCCCTTTAAAAGAAAACTATATAAGCACACTACCTGCAAAAGATCTTGTCATACTCCCCACTTGGAACCACTTCTTGCCGTTCAGGTTAACGAAGCATGTTAAACCACTGAGGCATATATTGCACTAATAACTGTGGTGGTTTGTTATCTTCCCATAACTCATCTAAAATAAGAGACCTTTCCAAATCTTGTTACACACTTTGCAAGCTTGAGTTTTGTTCTCTCTCAGAGTGAGAATGAAAAAAAATCCCTCAAACAATGCCTTTGTCCTACTTAAGAACAGCCAGTTCTTACACAAACACATTCAACAATGTGCTAAGGTCTAAGGGCATTTAAGCACCTTTCCAGGTAAGGATGCCTTCCTGAATCTGTGCAGGATCTCTAAATAGCATTATAGCACAGAATTATTTGTGTCTTCCAAAAGGTTAGAGACAACCAAGAAGAAAACTACTGTAAATTGAGAAGCTGCTCCACCTGCATTGGGTACATTCACCCATTACGTTTAGTGTTCGTCAGAACTGGGGCAGCTTCGATTGTCGAGCCTTAAGCATAGGAAATAATATGTCTCAAGGAGTATGTTAAATCTTGAGAAGCCTCTGAAGTCAGTCAGTGCTGAGGTTGGTTTATTTTACGTGGTTGAAAAGGGAAGGTTAAGGGAGCAGGTTAAGAAGCTTCTAATCGTTTCCATGCATCTGTCCCGCTCTGATGGCAACTGGGCAGCAGGGGCTATTGCTATGACGGAGGCTATAAATAGAAGGAGAAAGATTAATTTCAGCTAGGCACAATTCTCAGCCAGCTGGCTGAAACCTTTGCCCAGCTGTGATGCAGCAACATCAAACAAGCAGGCTTGGTAAGCCAAGGCACGGGGCTTAACTTGCGAAGACTCTCTCACCATGTTTTTATAGCTCTCTGTGTAGGCATCTAAGCAAGCAGAGGAACCAGGCAGCAGCATGGTCTGCTCATCTTTGACAGTCTCCACATCAGGAACTTCCAGACAGGGGAAGCCAGAGGTGAGACATCGTATTAACCCAGCAATATCAAAGAAAAGCAGTGTGCCAGCAATTTGGAGGTGGGAAGATAGAATTCCTCTGTGCCCATAGAGAAGATAGATGAGGAAGAGAATCAGAATCGCTTTCAAGTATCAAAACAAACACCTTACAAAGGTAAAGGCAGATCAAAGTTAATAACTGAATTTAAAAAACATTTTAAAATGTGTAATAAACATGGTCTCGCCATTAGGTTTTGCATAGAACACTTTATACTGAACTATACTGTATCTGACTAAAAACAGATAAGCAAACTTGTTTCAAAGAAAATAAAACTTAGGTTCTAGTAATACGTCCTTAAATGTTGGCAAATAATCATTCTAGATCCTAGTCTTTTCCTAGATGAGAATTAGTAGCAAATGAATGAATTAGAATGTAGTGCAATGTAATCTTAAAACATTCAGCTAGAACATCACTACATAGGAAAGCAATAGCATTAAAGTAAGTGAAAAAATATATAAATTGAATCTATCTCACACAGTGTTTGCCCATAACTGGTATACTTCAGTTTTAACATAGTAATGTTATGCAACACGATATAGGTTCTTAATAGCAGTGGAAAATTCTGATTTGAATATGGCCTTTATCAGGTAAATAAAAAGTACTCATTCCCTTCAAGCACCGGTTATTGCTTCGTCCTGGTTGGTATTTTAAATATTTTCACTGTTCTGCCTAATGTAGCAATAATCACTCATTTCATTAAGTGCCTAGCCACTGAATAAGGTTTGTCTGGATAAAACTGTTTTCCTCAAGACACAGTGTGCAACATTAGCAAAGTGTGAAGGTCATATGTTTACACTTGTTTAAGTACAAGTTGTGATGAGACACTGCACAGCAAACAGAGGTCTGAAACGTTCGCTATCCCTTTCTCTACAACAAAACCCAACAGTAATTAGTCTCATTTTGTACCTGACTCTTTATAGTATTTACGACTCAGTTCCTCTACTTCTGAGGACAAGGCAGACACTATTCTGAAGTAATTGCAAGAAGCAGCAGGCTCTTAGCTCAGTCAACTGCAGATTTAGAAGCCAGTAAAACTATACAGCTTTTTTAAGTCTTGGATATGAATTTTGATATAAAATTTGTCATCAGTAAATACTAATTCTGAAGTCCCATTAGAGGTCATTATATGTTTTTTTCTTTTTAATACCTAAATGCAAAACTATGCAAAGAAACTGAGTAAGCAGTCAGTGGACTGGAGAAACTCTTGCCTCACCGCATTGCGCGTTTTAGCCACATTCTGACTGCATGTTGGGGCCAAACCTGGACATTCGATAACCTCTGTGTGCTTTCCATTCCACTGGAAGGAAACATAGGCATGAAGACAAGGAGGGAAGATGTAGCCTACCAGCCAACTGGGAAAAAAACAGTGGTTAACCACAGCCTAACAGGCCTGGAGAATGCAGGGAAATTGGCTTCTGCATGTTCATAAATCTGGATAAGCTACATTGGCTGAAATAAGAATGGTGTAATTTAAGACTCCTTATCAAATCTGTCAGTTTGCCACTATTTAACTGAAGGTTTGAGCCAGAGCATGCTAGTTGCTTCTGGACAGGACCTCCATCACAAATGACAGAATCTCCCAGGGAGCCACGCCAAAGCAAAGCAAAGCATCACACAGTGGGAAGAAGATTATTGGAAATAAAAGAAATTCATTATCAGCTGTTAGGGCCGGCGTGTATATTATTATATTTCAACTGCAAAATAAAAGACTTTCAGCAGAAATATCTTTTTAACCCTTTGTTCCATCTCTCCTGATGAAAAGTTTTGTGAAATAATGAAAAATGTAAGGTGCTAATTCTATAAACCTTCTATACTTCTGTGAATGCAATTAAATACAAGCAATTTCTCTGTTTTTCACCCTACCGTACAGGAATAACCAAAGAAATCCAGGTTTCACAATGTCTGACTCAATATATGTATATTAATATCCTTGGGTCCTTGTGACATCATATTTTAGTATCACTTTCTCCTAACTTCCAGACAAAGCTTAGTTTTAGTTTACTTAAACTATCCCACAAATTTAGGTGAAGAGGGCAGCAACCTGTTACAAATCAATTCAGAGAAGTCTAATCTTGTAACCTTTGCAAGGAACAAGAAGCCACACTGCCACATGAGATGATCTGATTTACCTCTGCTGTGACTTCTAAGAAATTCATTGTTACTCAGTCAAGACACTGAAGTTTCTTTTTAGTCAGTGATAGTCTTTCCTCTGAAGAATCTTTATGCAAATTCGTAATAAGTTTACAAGGTATTCTTGCCTTCTCCTTTACCATTTTTCTAGTGGGGTGGAAGGGAACAAATATGTGATACCTCCTTACATTTGCATTTGTATTTTTGTATACTTGCGATATTTCCATTTACATGGAAAACAGTAGTTAAAACTGTGTGAGAAAATCACTACAGTTGTCTACTATCTTCCATAACTACAGCTCTATATGAAGAGTATCTATATGAGAGCAGGAGGTGAACTGACAAGTGGATTGCCACTCAGTTTCGCAACAGGAGGAACATCTGCATCATCCTGACAACAGCCTTTCCTATTCTCCGATGCAAACTGTTTGCTTCAAACGAGTTTTGCTTCGGGCCTGGGAAGGGACCAAAAAGCTCACGGCAAAACCACGCAGGGGAGGGACACAAAAAGCTCACAGCAAAGCCATGCAGGACGTAGAACAGGTATTGCTACAGCAGTCCGTCCATCTGATTACTCGCTAAGAGCAGCCTGTGCTCGCAAGCACTCTAGAGGATGTCGAAGGAATCACCATGCAAGTTTAGACAGCCAGTATCAGGCTTTGCTGAAGACCTGGTGACTGACCGATCCCCAGTTGTCTCTGTAACTACTTTTATATCTTTTTCTTTTCTTGTTGCCATAAAAATATCAGCCTATTTACAACGAGACCTCTGCTTCTATCTATAAAGCAATGGAAGAATAACTATGAAAACATCTTTGTAAAGATAGGTAAAACGTATATGATATTATGCACAACAGCTGAAGTCTAGTGACTTTGGTAGATTATGATTTTAAGCATGAGTGATGCAGGAGCATCTTCCCTGCCACCCCAGTTCAAACTAACCGTACGCGAGTTAAGCCTCACAACTGCAAGTCAACACCCAGGCTACACTGAGTAGTCAGAAGCAGAACCAAAGAGACAGTTATTTACTGCTGTCATTGATGGCGTACACATTTCAACTCAGATTTCTCAAGCTACCTAATCCCATAGTATATGGCATTTAAAGGTTGCTGGCTTAAGCTATCGGTTTTCATTTGCACAGAAATTGGACAGAGTCAATACCCAATTTACTCTTCAAGCTGACACTTAAGGGCTGAAAAAGGCACCGAGACTGCAGACAAACTGAACAATATTCTACAGGGCTATTATATTTTTCATATTATTGAAATATTTAAGACCACCAGTCTTGAGCTAGGGTGCCCTGCCCTAGTTGTACAACAACAACAAAAAAAATCATTTTCTCTCCCCATGTCACTACAATCCAAGAAATAATAACTGGGTAGAAACCAGAGGGAGTATCACAGACAACTGGTTACTGCGATATGCTGTAGCCAAAGACAAAGAGCAGCATAAACGTTTTATTGGGTGAAGCAGAGAATGAAACTGAAGGAAGCATTTTGACTAATGTGTGGAAGAAAAAGGGCCAGAGAAGAACATCTGACAAATGAGTGAAAGAGACAGGAGCTGACAAGCTGAGACAGTACTTGACCTCTCACTAATAGGGGGGATAAGTGAAAAGGGCATTAGAAAAGAAACATCACAGTTTGAGATGCAAGAAAAGTGGGCAGGCATGTCAGTAGAGAGGCAAGTTCAGCAGTGTAGAAGAAAAGAGGGTTAACAAGATCTAAGCAGAGGTATCTACCTGATTTCAGGGGGAAAAAAATTAATTTCAAACCACCTTCTTAAACATATACTCCTGTGACAATCACAGAGCACTAGATTGCTTCCTTCTCTATGGGAAAAAATAATAACAGATGGGTTCTGGGGGTTTTTTTGGATGGGTAGAAAGCATCTGTCTCCTAGTACCATTCAGGTGCAAGGACTGTCTTTCCAGCTAAATAAACTTAATACAAAGTCATTCAGCATGTGCTGTTACTTCCTCCTTTAGCTGACAGTATCAACTCTTTTTACTTACACATTTATGAGACAGAACCTGTCTCTGTACACTACATGTATTACATTTCTAATGGTTAAAAATTTGTTAAGAGAACAGGTGCTAATAATGATAATTAAGAAAATTATACCATCTTAGAGGACTTAGTTACTCTGTTTACTGTGGAGAAGACGACAACTGTGGAATGAGAATAGTCAGAAAAACATATATACATAAACCACACATATACATACAACACAAACATACCACAACACATATTATCCCTTCTCTCCCCCCCTAAACAACGACAACAAAAAACCAAACCAAACCAAAACACGAAGCAAAATCCCCCAGCACCGAACATTGTCAGAGAAAGGCCAGAAAGAAAGTAGAATGAAAATGGAATTTCAGCAACAAGCAGCCACAAAACAGGAGTCACAAGATAAGATGGTGACAGGGTTGGTAACTGCAGATATGACAAATGCTGTCATTCTATCGTCTCTTGGATCTTAATTTCTTAAGACACATCCTGCTTTTACTTCTATTTCTCCTTCCCCACTACTAGCTGGACTGCCACTGAGAAAAACGCCAAGTGTTGCAAGAAAAATGACCACAGAGTCCACAAGAAATTATAAAGGCAGCAGGATCAGCAGTATCTCAACTCTATTCAATGTTCTGTTGTGGCGCCAAGGTCTCTACTACCCCTTCTATTTGTTTCAGAGACAATTAATAGAAATAAATTAGCAGCTAGTCGGAATTCTGTGTTCATCCCAGAAACTGCTAATTGGCTTATTCTAATTTTTCTGCTTCTATAAAACCAGATCTCTTGGAAAGGTGTACATAGGAAGCATTTAAACATCCACTCTCTCCTCCCTCACCCCAAACAGTCACGTAACAAGACACGTCCGCAAAGCTCAGAGGTACTATTTGGAGAGATCTTCTAACTTGTTTTTGGAAAATAGCATCAGTTTTATCTTTCCTAGATAGGCACAGAGAATCTTAGACATGTCTTTGTGTAGATCTACCCAACATGTGCCACCTACATAACCCACTAAAAAAACACTATGTAGTTTTGAAGTTGATAAACAAAAATAAACACTTTTTTCTCTGGATTGAACACCTGGAAACAGGCACATGGAAAAGTGGCTGTGCAGGAGGCACAAATACAACCGCAGAACGATGACACGAGGTCGTCCTCCCTGGGAAACATTCAAACCGAAAACACTTGACGAGGGACAGCCTCGGCCGTCACCTTTAGACTTGTTCTTTCCATCCCAACGCCAGATGCTTGTTAGCAACTGTCATTAACGTTTTTCCTTAAATTTGGGCTCTAACGCCCCGGCCCGGCAGGCTGAGGGCTCCCGGCAGCTCAGCCGTTACCGGCTTCGTTC
>NW_009713304.1:13045-28623 GCF_000703405.1 Apaloderma vittatum | reverse complement strand
CCCCAGCAGAGGGTCCAGCCTGGGATCTGCTGCCCCGCTGCCGGGCACCCAGCCCCGCAAGTGGGAGAGCCCTGGGGAGGAGGATTCTGAGCGCGGCCCCAAGACGCGGCCGAGACGCGCATCCCCCTGCGGAACCGTCCCCACCTCGGCTGCAGCGCTGCCCTTGAGAGGACACCCGGCGTGAGCAGAAGGTACAACCAAGGAAAATGAATTAGCACAGTGGGGTGGGAAAATAATGAATTAACAGCTGCAGGAGAGGGATAAGAAGAAATCAGATGGCCCCTTATGTTCTTCATGACATTGGAGCACTGCGGTGTCACTCAACCACTCTTCAAGATACCCAGCGGGCATCCTTGGACCTTCTACCTCACTGTGAGACAGAGATTCCTGCATCAGGGCTGTGGGAATCTCTGGTCCCACACCGAAATTCCCAGCGCTCGTGGGATGGCGAGGTCCCCACGGGCACATCTCGGGGAGGGGACATCACCAGGGGCTGCCCTGTGGGAGATGGCCCAGCAAAAATGGGCTTGAAGTGCACTTCTGTTGTTGGAAAGATACTAACTTTTCTCCTCATTTCAGGAAAAATTATAACCCTCTGCCCTATTAAAGAAATTCTTTTATAGAAAAATAAGCAAAAAAAAAGGTAAGAATTTTATCTTTCCGTGGATAGAGAAGCAATCTTATTATTGCAGGCTATTATAACTTTGAGGTTTCTATCAAAAACTTCTCTAAGGGAGATAAATATCACATTAAACTAGCCACACAGCCCCAGAGCTCCTGCATTTTAAAATCACCTTGAAGGTCAGAAACTTACACAATTATCTCTACACCTCACTCTCCTTATGAACCTCTGCACCACAAAGGAATAGCCGTTCTACTCAGGGTTGGTACCACTTCAAGACAGACACAACATTTGAGCAGGAAAGGTCTCGCAATAGAAAATTTTAGAGAAACGGGAGCCAGGTTTTGCTGCGAGATAGCAGTGTCAGGGTTACATTTGGATTTTTTCGTGTGAATCCTGCTGTAGTTTTGTATTCATCATTAAACGCTTGTATTAGAAATGCTATTTCTATTTGTGCTAGTTGGACAGGTTTAAATACGTCTTGGCTTCAGCCTCATTTGTAATAAGCCACATTTGACTGAACCCATCCATCTCTGCGCATGCAGTAAACCCTCAGAGAGAAGAGAGGATGCTGGAGATTAAAGCAGAGTGGGGGTTTCTTTGTCACAGACTTTAGGGAGTTCATTTACCTTTTCAATGACCATCCAAAGTAACTACTATTTAAAACGTGGTAACTCCTGAATCTTTTATCATGTATTGTTTTAAGTAATATAAAATTTAATGATTGTTTAAAAAAAAAAAATTCAGAAAATTATTTTTCTGTTGGCTTATCCTTAACCCAAAAGGTACTTTTTTCCCCCCAATTACAACAAGAAGCCCCTTTCTGCTGATTTCACTTCCCTGGAACAGCTACAGCAGCAGGAACATTTCTGACAGAAGCTCTATTTCTTTAACTCGTATTGACTCAGAGCACGGTTTGTGTTGACATAACAAGAGAACTACTACCCTCTGGTTTTCTCCTGTAACGGGAGCAGAAAAAATCCACTTCAGATTGCGCAGTCTGCCGTGCAAGTGTGTATAACTTGCATTTTCCTTTCATGCATACAAACAGCTTCGCGATTTGTAAGGAGCAATTGGAAAGACGAACATTCCCATTGTTATCTCATAATTATTACATACTCCTTGTTGCAAAGGCTCCTGATGAAATCCCAGGGCATCATCTTCTGCAACAGCATCAACCTAAAGAATGGGAGAGCAAGGAGGTTTCCTCAGAAGCACAAGAGCACCCTTTTGTAGCCAGAGATGAACAGCTTATTTATTTATTCCTCCAATATCTAATTTTCTGACATAATAGGAGTGTCTGCATGGATCCTTTGAGAGAGGTTTGAATTCTAGCCTGTGCCATCACAATAAAGAGAAAAAAAAGCCGCGTAGAAATGGATTTGCTAGCCAGGTATGGACAGTGGTCTAGGCATGGAAACAGCAAGCTTGGCATAAATTAATTGGTGCTTTCAGGAAAAGGAAAAAATTGCCCTGTGCAGATCCGCAGCAGTTAGGTGGCCTCTAATACCCAATTATTCCCATGTTTTGCTGAAGATTACAGGGCAGAGTCTGAAGCTCTGAGTTCTAATTTCTGGTAGGTGGGTTTGTTTGTTGTTGTTTTTTCACTGAAACTATGCAATCTTACAAGCCTGACACTACCAAGTTTAAAGTATCCCCAAGTGTCACAGCGGCCAGAGAAGGAAAGGAGCAAGCGGTCCCTCTGACATGGGGTCTCGTTTTTTTTGTTTTAGACTCATAACTCGGATTTAAACATCAAAAGACAGTACAGAATTAACATAATTATGCATTTAACCACTGTGATCCTTGTTTCACTCAGCTGATTTTCTCTGAAAAATCAGATTTCCCTGAAAGGGTTTTCCTCACATTTGCAGCTGGCAGTAATTAGGAATAGAGAGCCAAGAACTTGCATTTGTACAAGGAGGAAAACATTTCCTCGTGCTTCCCAGACTCTGCCCTACGCTATCTCGTTAATTAGCGCAGCTTTGGTCATCACAGTCAGAACGATGTCGCAGGTAAGAGACAGAGGAGGTCAGCGCACGGGCACAGAACGAAGCCCTCTCTTTTTCCAGTCTCTTGATCATAGAGGAATCATAGAACAATTTCAGCTGGGAGAGACCTAGAAGATCATCGAGCCCAGCCTTTGTCCCAGCCCTCCCAGCACCACTGACCCACGTCCCTCAGCACAACACCCACCCGTCTCTTGAACCCCTCCAGGGATGTGACCCAACCCCTCCCTGGGCAGCCTGTGCCAGTGGCTGACAACCCTCTCAGTGCAGAAATTCTTCCTCATATCCAACCTGAACCTCTCCTGGCACAACTTCAGGCCATTTCCCCTCATCCCATCACTCATCCTTTCAGACCTCCCGTTAGCTAAATGGGAATTCTTGTCTCATGCAGGTTTATAAGCACATTAACTTTAATCGTAGAATCCCCAAGGCTGGAAAAGAGCTCTAAGATCATCATGCCCAACCATCACTCCAATACTACCATGACTACTAAACTATTTCCTAAAGTGCCACATCTACACATCTTTTGAACCCCTCCAGGGATGGTGACTCCTGTTCCAATGCCTCACCGCTCTTTCAGTAAAGGAATTTTCCCTAATATCCAATCTAAACCTCTCCCGGTGCAACTTGAGCCCATTTCTCCTTGTCCTATCAAGAGTAACTTGGGAGAAGAGACCGATGCCCACCCCACCACAGCCTCCTGTCAGGGAGTTGAAGAGATAGAGGAGGTCTCCCCTCAGCCTCTTCTTCTCCAGCCTGAACAGCCCCAATTCCCTCAGCAGCTCCTCATCAGACTTGCTCTCTGGACCCCTCACCAGCTTTGTTGCCATTTTCTGGACACGCTCCAGCCCCTCAGTGCCTTTTTTTTCACTGCGGTGCCCAGAACTGAACCCAGTGCTCACGCTGATGTAGCAAAACCTCACTGCAAGGTTAGTGCCGAAACGCCTGCAGTTTGGGGGTGAGGTGCGTTAGTGCTCCATATCAGCGGCAGAAAACAGAGTAACGGAACATCTCAGCCATGATTAACCACAGGATTAACGTATTCACCAACAAATTTGCTGAAAACCTGAAGGTGTCTGGACCAGAGACCTGCTGGTCAGAAGCCTGGATGTGTTTGCCCAGCTCATGTGGGTACCCCTTGCACCCAGCCGTGCCCCTCGATGCGCAGATATGAGGATATTTGGGGAGTTAACCCCTCCCCACCCAGCCACACACAGCAGAAGCCCAGACATTACAACTTAAATATTCTTCAGTTATTAACCTCATGCCAGCAGCACCCTGTGGCACCTCAACAAAGATTATTCTCAATAAAAGAAAGCTCAGTTTTTTCTCAGCAGACTTGCAGCAATCAAATCTCTTAACGCTGGCACTTATTTTACATTTCTTACCTCGGGAAATGTCTTTTTTGACCGATACAGCAGCCGCTGCTTTGTCAGATGACCCTATAATGAAGTGAAAAAATATTGTTTAAATGATAAGGTAATAAATTATAATCTATCTTGATAATTTGCTGAGAAATTTTATTTTTGAAAGTTAGCAATGCTGGAAAAATAGGTACATCCAAATACTAAAAGCAGCATGCAGAGTCATGATTTTAAAAAAAAATTACAAAATGGTCATGATCAGCAACACTACAGTGACGGAAGTAGTTAAGCAACATTATATTCTTTTATTTAAATTCTTCAATTTATTTAAATTCTTATTTAAATAAGAATAAAGATGGAAATCACTATGTATTTTAGCAAAACACTGGAAGCACAAACCCATGGAGGGTTGGGACTGGCAGGAGCTGGAGGGGGGGGGGCCCTGGCCCCCCTGGAGGGGGGGGGTCTCTGTCCCACCCTCTCCCAGCAGGTTGCTCCATTTTTTGGAAACAGTCCCTGGAACCGGGCTCTGTATTTTCAACCCAAACTAAACAAAGATTTGGCAAGTTCAGGCGGATGCTTCCTCAACCTGCCGATCCTCGTGCATCTCTTCCTGAAACTGAACATTTCAGCAGTGCACAGGCACTGGTGTTCCCTTTTTGCTTTCTTTTCAATCTAAATCATTCCCTCTGTACTTCCACAACTCAGAAATAACAGGAACCATATGCTGGTTTGGGGCTTTCCCTTCAATTTTAGAATTACTTCTAAAATGTGACCTCAAATACCAAAAATCTTGCCTAAAGCACGGTTTTATAGCCATGTTATCAACTCCAGAAAATAAACCCCTCACATTATAAAAAGAAACAGACCTTTAATTAACTGTAATGATAGTTCTGGGTACCATTATCACACATTTTCACTACGATAAAATGCTTTTAAGAGAGTTGACAGCCAGTTCAGCCCATATTTCTTCCTCCTTCCCAGCACTCAGGCTTAAGGAAGGAGGCAAGCTTGTGGCTCCCTCTGCAAAAAATAAAAATTCAGGAATATCTCCACCCTTGAGTGGTTGCACTGAGTGCTGAGTTAGATGTAGGCAAACTGGAGTGCTGCCATGATGGGACAGGCAGCTCCACGGGAGAATCTTTAGAAAGCATAGAAGAGTTTGTCCGAAGGCTCAAAAAAAAAATACACGAAAAACAAACCAACAAAAAAGCAAAAAAAAAACAAACACCTTAACAAAACCTATGATGAGCATTTTCCTTAGAAGAGAAATTGCCTTTGGGAAGAACAGGGCCAGGTAAGCTCTTCTCCAGTTCACATCTCTGCTCTGTTTTCTCTTCAACATTTTCAATAATTCCATTTTTTCTACCTCCTGTCTCTTTGGATAAGAAGTCCCATCTGACATCTTTCCAGTTACAGCCTGATACAGGCAAACCTCTTGAAACCTCCTTTCCCTGAAAAGGGCAAAGCATGTTCTGAATTTTCTATTCTGTCATCAAGATGGTTAAGTGCAAATTATAATTTCTCCGGCTACAGTCACATGGATTAAACGTATGTATGTGCTGTATGGAACGGGCAGGACTAAAATTGCAGATCAGTCTCAGAGTTTAATTGGACACAGTAAATTTATTGAATAAAATGGACTAAGTCGGCATCGTGATGGCAACATTTAGCACATAAAAATGAGAATGCTGTGGAATGAGAAGCTGCTGGGAAATGAAAAAAAAAAAACAAACTTGTTCACAACTGAGCAATTAAAACAGGACAGGCCAGAGGAAACATCGAGTAACATAAAATAACCTTTGTGGCTCATTATGTGCTCTTATTTAGGATAGAGCAGGAGTCTTTGCAGACACAAGGCTCGTTGGGAGGCCACCCCATCCGCAGAGCTACCCTGGGTGGCTCACAAGGAGACCCCAGGCTCAGAGCTTCTGCCTCGTGGGAACCACCTGTCCTGCAGCAATGGCACCCATTAAACCTAATTCGGGGTTCAAACTACTTTTTTCAGCTAATCATGCCCACAGGTGAGCAAACTTTGCTGAGAAATTATGTAAAAAGACCCAGGGGAGGAAGCCAAAAAGCCTGGTCTTCCCTGTCCCACATTTTCCTGACTCCATGAGATCCTTCCCTCTCACACAGACTTTTCACCAAGATTTCTAGATTCCTTAGATACAGTCAGATCTTCCAGTGAATGAAATCTGGCTTCAACGTTTAGCACAAAGTTGCCACAGAAGCCGTGTTGAAGTCAAAATTGTCCTTACATCCCCGTTGTCTGTGATTTTGCTGGTTTGGATAGAAGGAAAGAAATTGTAAGAAATCAGAACTTATTCTGACCGATGTCAGGGATTCCCTGCACTCTGGTAATTTGTGTTTTAAATTAAAAGAGACTGTGGCTTAGAATATTGATGCATTTCTCAAATTCACTATGGTTTTCCCAAGTCGCTTTATGCCTTGTAATAATTATTACTTACTTACTTTTTTAATCAACCAGATAGAAAACGCACAGAATAACTCCAGGCACAGGCCCTGGAGGGATTTTTGCCCATTTTTCTTTGGTGGTTCCAAGATGCTGCAACCCCATTCCCCACCCTGGAACACAAGTCACCACGGGGCAGGACAGAGGTGACGTTACCCTGGGCCTCGACTCCTTCTGAGCTCACCTCTCCATTATTGCTGCCACCAGAGTAAGAAATATCAGTAGCCATTTATTTTCTTAAAAAAGCTTCCAAGACAGAAAGAACAGAATTAGATTTTTAGCATGCCAGGATTTCTCAGTCGTCAACAAGGAGAAAAGCCCTGCGACTCTGGAAATTAACGTTTTCATTCACCAGCAACCCCAGCATCTCAGCTGGGGAAAATAACAGAGGCATTAACATAAAGCACACTACTTGACCAGAAAGCAAGCATTTCAATATTATGTAGAAGAGTTTCTCAAAGGGCACGCTGTGATAAAATATATATTATGGTTAAAAATGAATCGTACTTTAATATGTTAACCAGAGACAGGAAAAAAAAAAATCAATAACAGTAATTTAAGTTTGCAACCAAGAGAAAAAGACACGGTTGAGCAAATGCTCAGAACGCTCCACTTGCTGCTCAGGGTGTTTCACTGGGTGCTTTTATGTGCTGGATTTGAACAGATACAAGATACACAACTTCAAATGGACAGTAAGAATCCAGAGCTGTGCTGACCCTTTGATCAACTTCACTTAGTCCACAGCTACTCAACATGATTTTTTTTTAAAGTAAAAAGTACACCGGACGTAAAGCACCTATTTTCTGGACTTTGGTTTTTTTGGTGCCACCTCGTTTCACCACTTTTCAGAACTGGATGAGTTAAGGTATTGTCTTCCACGTTTCTGTCTGTTTGGGTTTTTTTTAAAAAAAAAACAGTTAAGAAGTTATTTATAAATATATTTGGTTTCAATTCAGAACAATAAAGGCCCTGCACCGTTCTTTCTCGAGGATGCTGAAGGTATTCGATTGCAACGCAGATTGCCTTCCATCTTCCTGAGTCCTGCCACTTAAGGCAAAAGGGTGTCCTCTCCATGGGACACCCGTTCCTGCTCCTGCTGTCCCCAGCCCTTGGCTCTGGGGCTCTGCATTAGAGCCACACAGCCCCCATCCCCTCCTCACCGCACCTCGCTCCCTCCCCTGACCTGGTTTGCTCCTTGCTGTCCAATAGACCCGCTCAAGGCAAACACGAGCAGAGCAACAAAATCTAAATTCACCTTCAACTTTTGAACCCAGGCTCCAATTAGCACGTTCCAGCAGACAGCAGCCTTTGCTTTTTTTTTTTCCCCCCCTTGATATCCAAGGTTGGTATACTTTAAACTTGCATGAAGTCAATTCTCCAAAGAGGCCAGACAACGTTGCTTGTTTTTCATGGGCTAGGCTAGAAGAACCGATTCCTTTGTGACAGAAATTTTCCAACTCTTGCAGAATATAAAGAAAGAAGGTGGCATTTCCATAATTAAACAGCACAAACATCAGCTGATATAGAGACTATCCCTCCGCGGTCTGAAATCAATTCCTGCTCACCAGAGTAATCACCCCTGACTTCAGCGAAAGCCGGACACCTGGAGAAATAGCGTGAAAGGCGGAGATGATTTTCCTGTAAATGTTAATAAAACCAAGCCTCAAAGGAGAAGTTACTCACTGCCGTGGTGTTTGATCCAACAAAAAGGCACTTGCGAGCTGAAAAGGCCAGATCAACAACGTGCAACAGCTACGAGTACATTAGCTGTTGAATATCTTAGAAGTGCAGGAGAGAAGGGACAAATTCCCACAGCCGCATTTCAAGGCACGAGTGGCAAGGCCATTGCTTCCTCCCAGCATTTTCTGTTCTATTAGAGCTCTCCTTAACTCAAGTCCTCTTCTCCAAAAAGCACTAATAGAAGACAACTGAAAGCAAGTTTCTTAAAAGCACTATCCTCTTATCCACTTCCCAAAGACTTCATCAAAACTAAGTGTTCCCCAAGCATCTTTGCCTGACAGCAAAGAGAGTCACCACTGCTAGTACCTTTGATAAAGGTACTTAAGATAGATTTAAGTATTTATCAGAAGCATTTATTAACTATCGCGAAAACAAAAGTTGGAGCAGTACATGGGAAAGAGAAGGTCACTGGGGTGGAAAGAGCTGCCATGAGCTCAAGGCAGATGGGCAGGGCAAACCTCCTGGCAACAGTCACTTGTTCTCTGGTTTTTGGGTTCATACCCACACCCCTGGCAGTTTGCAACGCCTGAAGTCCTTCCCCCCTCAGACTTGTTATACATTATCATCTTAAAGTGCTTGGCTCTGGGGTAGAGCAGAGGTCTGCTCCTGCACACCCCCATGACTAAACACTAACCAAATAGCTGCAAAGACACTCACTTTTTGCATTATATGAAAACTTACTTTCCCTTGTACTAGCACCAGAGTCTATTAGGACACAGGTAGGTCTGTAATGCACGATCCATCGAGCTCTGGCTGAAGTAGGTCCCTTCCTCCAGCACTTTCCCAGTCTCGCAACGCTCACGATGCAATGCACTGCCACAAAACTCGACTGTGAAGGCTAATGTTGGAAAAATCCAAAAGCCAGGAGGCCGTTGCTGAGTTTTGCGAGACTCCACGGCATGTTCCAAGCCCAGGTTTGCAGGGCAAAAGGCAAAGAGAGCCCAGAAGCAGATGAGGTACTACAGAAAATAAAAGAAGACACAAGAAACAGTGTCACTTAAATACCTTTATGAAATGATAGAAAAGTGTTTATAAGGACTAGTTATAAAACGTTTAAGGAGATAGAAAATCGCCTGAAACAGACTGGTCAGGGCGGAAAAACATTTAATTACTGCTGCAATAACAGAATGGACAATGATTCAAAGCATCTTCTAGGTCTCTGCAGTCAGTGGTGAGGGGAGTTCATGTTTTTACTTGTCTTCTGTACTTTTTTCTGTCTTTTCATGATGCCACCTGTGTTATCAGAACTCTCTGTGATGCACATCCTGGTTTTACAAAGGGCTGGTACTTCAACCTCTAACTTACAGTATTCAAATATCCCTCCAGTAAACCTTCTTGGCGATTACAAAACAAGAACTGCAAAGCAAGAACTGCAAAATTCGCTACTAAGATTTTTCCAATATCCTTGCTTGTCTTTTAAAGGAGAAAACTATTCAGAAGAAACCTCTAATGGAAATCCCCCAAAGTCATCTTACTTTCTTTTAGGAAAGGACCAATTTCCAAACTTGTGTCGTTCAGTGACAGCTCAGGGATATGGACAGGAACCGTCACTGCCCAAAGCCTGGCACGTTCCTCCTCTTCACAGCGGGAACATCTCGCAGAAGAGATTTATTTATTTAATTTTTTTGCACAAACTCCTCATTAAAATCCTGAATTCTCTGTGACTTACTCGTGTCACTGACGGTTACTCCTGACAATTATACATGTCCTGTTGACTTGAGGTGTGCTGAGAACAAGATGCACTCTGCACACAACCAGCCTCTCAGTTCTCCAAGGCAAAAATCAAATCATTACAGAGAGACTCTCAACAGCCCAACCAGGAGCCACAGCCACCTCAAAGTGCCTGAGCAACCCTACCAAGGTCAGCGTTAAGCTTTTGCCACATTGGCAGCAGGTTTCTTGCTGAAGGTGCCTCCCAGCAGCAACTTCAGTCCCTTGCTCACATCTACTGGGAGAAGAGTCCCTCAATCACAGTCCTTTACTTTTCAGCAAATACATTTAATTGCTGTTTTCCCCCACAGGTTACGGTTCTCCCCAGAGATTCAAGCGAAGCTGCTGGTCAGAAGCACTGTCAATTCCAACCAAATTCTTCTCAGTTCAAACCTTCCCACCTGAGGAAATCTGCCCAGCTGAGTGACACATCTTTCCCAACTGTCTTTACGGTAGGAACAATAAAAACGATGGGATGTCAGCAGGCAAACACTCTAGTGCTTCACCTGTGTTTCTGTGGTTTACCCAATTTAATAGGAAACAAAAGCATTGAAAGATGCCTCAATAGTCCCCAGTGATACTCCTACAAAGTCTAAAGGAAATTAAAAGTGATTTTACATACTTAAGCAACACCACAGTAGATTCTAAGGGTAGTTATGTCTTACGCTTGTATGTACAGGCAATCATTAAAAGAACAAAGATACTATGGTCATAGAGAATTCAATAACATATAAAATAAGGATTTTGAAACGTTTTACAGAAATAGGAAAGTCCTGCTTATAAAATAACACAGACCTCAAATCTCACCTGCTTTTCACAGCAGGATTACTTACCAAAGCTTTCTGGTTGCACACACCTCGACACTATCCATAGACCTATGAATCAAGCAAAATTAGCTTTTATCCTAAAAAGAAGCAGGTGCTTTTCAGTTTATTACTTCACAGCCTCCCACACCACAGCATCTGATGTAGGAAGAGTTAGATGTGTTATGTGCTCAGAAATTATTCCACGACATTAACTACCAGTATAAAGCGGTCTCATTGGAGACTGTTATCACACAAGAACTTCAGCATCTGCAGGATTCAATGTATTCCAAGACCTTAGAGAGGTAAATAATTGATAGGGAACGACTCGTTTTTCATCTTCGTAGCATTTTTAAACCCTTTTTTAATGTATGTCAGAGTATGCCCAAGACACCACAGTGCTAAAGGAGGCAAGTTTTGTTCGGGCAACTGGCTAATCAGCACTATGGCAAAAAAAATGTGTTAAATTGGATATTTTGATGGGTGCTTAGCAACAGGGTCAAAGCTAGCTTTACTATTATTATGTTATTTTCTGCAATTACTATGTACTATAAAAAAAGCAGGAAATTTAGTACCAGGTACATATGCCAAAGCAGGAAATTAGTTGCAAAGCTCTTTGATGAGGGTAAGTCTACTGTCAGCCAGGAGACAGTGTGAGTATCGAGATACAACACAAAGCAAAAGCAGGTTCTCTGGTGTGGGACAATATTGAGTTTCTAGATGACAATGGAAAACTTGCAGATAATTAAAAAAATAAAATAAAAATCAGAGAATGGTAAGATTTTCATCTCTTGCTTTCCCATCGCCTTTCTTCTTTGATAGTCTGATCTCTAGTTAGCAGGTAGTAACAACACAAAAAACCCACAACATAAGAACAAAAAAACCACAACATAAGAAGTACAAGAGAACAAATCACCAAAACACCACCCCAACAGAAATAGTCAAAAAAGTAAAAGAGGAGGTGTGAGAAGAGTGAAGGCCACATGAGAGAGAAATAGGAGGAAGTGACTGCTCAGATTTCCTTTGTGGTAGTTTTAGGAAGGAGAAAAAATAAAATAAAAAGTGTTGTGTAAAGGATCAACCAGACTATCTATGCTTCTGATCAACCTACCCTTCAGAGAGACTACAGATAAAATCACGCCATTAGCAATTCACTCTGTGCTCTGTAGGAAACCTAATTACAGACGCTGCTCCAGAGTGGGCTCTCCCCACCCCTCATAACCAAGGAGCGCTGAACCTCCTCCGCGCGTGCGGCACTTTCTCCCGAAAGCGATGCGTGCGGCATCATTTACACCCAGAGCGACTCCCTGCGGCCCTTTGAAATGCACATAAACCAACTCAGCTCTCTTGCCCGTCTTCTTGCTTCAACAAGAATAATTTTGCTCCCATAAAGTTCATAAAATCCAGTTGGGGGTGTGTGAAAAATGGGCACCTGCGTCACCAAAGTGTTGACTTCTTGACCGATAATTAGCAGCCACGCACTGAAGTCCCATCTTGTTTACATCCTAATGCACGTCTTGCCAATTAAATTGATCTGAGATAGCTTTTCCATTACTGTTTCTCAGGACCCTTTTCTCTTTCTGTCCCCATTCCTCTCCCATTTCCACATTTTTGTCCCCCTCGAGCCTTTCCTGCTGCCATGAAGCTCATCACAGGCTGCTGGAGAGCCCAACTTCATGGCTTGAGTCAGAGCTTTGAACTTCTAAGAGCTGCTCAGCTCCCACCCACATATTTCCAGCCCAGCAGAGATTCCCCTCTGCTCTTTGCTGAGTGCTTCCGAGCAGAATGGATGCAGAAGAGCCAAACCCCTTCTGACAAGTCCCCAGCCTCTCCTGCCTGGTCCTCGGGACAAGCTCCTGCCTGCAGGACAAGGTCCTGCGACCTCCTCCTCCAGCCCTTTCTGAGCTCCCCTGATGAGGACAACGACGTTTGTTGTGATTTTGCATTTCTCCATCCGGGCAAGTAATCTGCCTGATCCCTAAATCCCCTGAAGATCTTCAGAAACCTCCAAAGAAAGACACCCAGAGCAGTAAACGACACCAGAGAGCCCAGAACTCACCAATACATGATTTTTTCATCATTCATACCTGACACTAAAGTTCCTTCGCTTATCTATTCCAAACCTTAAAACAGGAATCAAGTGCAAACGCAGACGGATCTTGGGAATCACTGTAGCTCCCTACAACACTTCTCCTCAACACAGCAGCTACGCGATACTTCACCAGAAGAACTTCCTGAGAAATTATACGTTTGTCAGCTTTACGGATCAGAGCTACCAGAGGTAATCTATTTTGTTCCCACAACTCATCTTTCTTCTAAATAAGAAACTGTTCATTAGTCTACCTCTAAAATCAGATCTACTTCTCTCTGTGTTGGAGAAGGAAGACGAATTAACTCATAGCAGTGTCTCGTGTCCTATTACAAAAGCCCTGGGAGATGCGAAATGAGCAGAGCTCTGTGTAACCAAGGGACACGTGGAGTAGGTTCACTAAGTTTAAGAGTTATAGAGAGACTTCATGATTTATAAAACAGAACGGCAGTAAGGCAAAAGAAGAAAGTGTAGCTGTGAAATGAAGACACATCTAGTTAGAATTTAATTTTCCTGTCTTCTAATGATTGAGAATACCTAAAGAGTCTTTAATATGGATGACATGTCCCTCCATGTAAGAAGAAAAAGCTGTGAAGGAAAAGCAAAACCGAAGGAGAGATGAAATCCAAACACACAGAGGTCAAGTACCCAGTGACGAGAGATCATCTGCCCCAGAGAGAACACCCAGTTCAACCAGTGGCACCAGTTACAAGCACAGAGCAAGGCTGGAGCTCGCATCTCCAGGTGCTTTTATACAGCACGAATACTATCAAAGAAGGTGAACTTACGGCCTTTCAAAAGCCAAAGGTAAAACTATTCATTTTAGTAACTATCCCAACATTTGTACAACACTCAGAAATTACACGGTTAGGATTCTTTTTAGTTGTTTTTTTTTCCACTATTCCTTGTTCTTTGTTCTACCATTTTGCTTGCAGCTGAAAACAAACTATTGCCTGGGCCTGCTCCTTTGCCATTAAAAAACCCAAAAAAGGTCGAAGCCCACCTGTGCATGAAACTGGGAAGAGCAGCAGGACTCCGTGTGAGGAAAGGCTCCCTCTGACCGAGCAGGACGTTACTGATCAGAGCAAGGCTGCGTCTCAAGGGAGCAGCAATTAAGAGCAAAAATGAAAGGAAACAGATTAAAGCTAGCCCTCAAGAGTCTGGCCTGAACAAGTTATATATAGAGATAAAATAGTGCGGAATGAAAAGAATAGGTGGCTTTCAAGCCTGACTAAAAATAGTTTGCTCAGTTTTCTGTCTAATGCCTTTCAAGGTAGGAAGCGACGGGGGAAAACGCAAACCCGGGCTGCCTGTGCTCAGACCACGGAGTGGGTGAGGTAGGAAGGGACCCACAGAGATCACCTGGGCCAAATCACAGCATCACAGCTACACGTTCTTCTACATCTTGAGTGAACATTTTTTTTTCCCTTTTAATAAACCTTCCAGCTTTGGACTATAACTGCAAACTGATTATTTCCCTCCCTCTGCCCTCAGTCCAGGCACAAGCTGGCTCTTCTTTCCAGGTTCCCTACAGGTGACTGGAGCTATGTTTGCTGTGGCAATTTAACACCTCAAGTTCTATTTATAATTTAAAAACCTATACGCTTCTGTCTCCTTCCTTTGCTGCTGTTCATTTACCACTGCAGGTTAAGCCTTCTCATATACTTTCTGTATTCATCTATTCAATAAAGTGCCATTGTTTCTATAACTCCTCTCTCCCCTGTCATGTTTTAGGAAATTGCATTTTCGAGACCTTCCTCAAATGCCTTTAATCACAAACAGACAGCGGACGGGCGGTCTTGTGGTGCCAAAAAATCCAGAATTCGGGACAACGATGCCTCCAGCTCCATCTGCAGAACGGCATCACACGAGACCACGGGTCCTTCTTTATGCCATGCAGGTGTGTGGGAGGGAGTCCCGGGGGTGAGTGGATTACAGAGGATGCCATAATCCCTTATCCTGCCTTAATGCAGTTTTTTATCACTAGAAAGACCGCGGCAGAGCTCCGGCTGTCCGCGCGTTGCTTATCTCTAGAGCGCTGCCTTGCAACACGGCCCTTTTCGTGCCAGTAAAACAAATCGTTGAACTGCAGAGGAGAATCCTGCATGAGGGAAGAACAAAAAATCTCTTTGGTTGCCCACCACGACAGTCATTTCTCACCGAAGGGAGGGTACAGGGGTCGGGCTGTGACGATCAGATGGCGCTTCCCAACCCCTCCTGCACCCGCTGCCTCTCGCTCTGGGCGGAAAGGAGAACAGAATTGTGTGTTCCCACACGCCACGGAACGCACAGCAAAGCTCATGCAGGGGATCTTATCTCTCCTACCTTATTTTTTGGGGAGATTTAGGTCACTTGAATGGTGGGCAGCTGGCTTTGTGTCTCGGAAAGAAAGGAGCATCTCAACATAAGGAAGTTTAATCTTGGAGGTGGGTTCTTGCCAACTGCAAAAAAAAAAAAAAAAAGACATTAAATTAAAAAAAGCTTTCTATTGACCCCATTGCTGTCAGTGAAGGAAGGCTTCTTCATTTATTTCGATACAACTTCTAGAGCTTACTAAGAGCAAACAGAAAATCTGAACATCACATGAAATTTAAGAGAGCCACAACCTCTTGGATTTGTGTATTTGTGATGCAGCCAACCCTAGAGATGGGAAACGTGCCAACACGGGACTTTATAAAGGGTCAGAGCTCCCCTCTGCTCACCTCAGACACAAGTGAAGCCAACTGCTCGCAGTCTTTTAAAGGTTTCTGTTGGATTTGGCTTTT
>NW_009713304.1:0-13030 GCF_000703405.1 Apaloderma vittatum | reverse complement strand
ACGAACAGGCTACCTGCTCAGTTCAGTTTCCTGCTGCAGATTAAAAAACCCAACCCTAATGCCCTGTATTATTTCAGTACAGTATCTTCTCTTTACTTCCATTCTGACTGCCAGCTCACTGCCGCTATAAACACACAGTAACACAAATATGCCAAGAAGCACTGCACCTTCCAGGCTAGTTTCAACGTTCGGTTGCCTAATAACATTTTTCTTTTTCCTTCTTCTTCTTTTAAACATCTTTATATTTTGGTCCTCTGATAAAACTCCCCTTGGTTTATTCAGTCGTGTCGCATACATTCTGCTTTGTGCACTTCTGCATGTTTGCAACCGCGCTAATCATCTCAGTCTATTCTGCTTTAGGCTTGAATGAGATGTACGACATTAATCACTTGATTGTTATTAACCCAGTTACATTGTATCTTTGCATAATGCTGCTCCATCTCCAAATCCAGAGTCTAATCAGGTATTACAACATACATTTAATTACACTACTTGTGTACTTCATAATAATCCTCTTGTTAAGCGACGGAGGAGGTTTATGGTTTTAAGCCTCATGAAATTTAAGCAAACCAAAGGGTGGGAAGGCTGGTTTAAGGGTCAGGATCAAGGACCTGACAGATAAGGCTGCACTGTATTGAAAAAAAAAGGAGAAAAAAAACCTAACAAACAGCAAACACACAATGCATATTCCCAGAGGAGAGAGAAATATCACTGCTTTGGGGGCAAAGCCACCCCCAAGAGCCCAGTGCAAACCAGGAGGCTGGGAGCTGGGAAGGGAGAGAAAGCAGAAAGAGAAAAAAAGAGACAGTAGAAAAAATGTCTGTTCGGTTATCGACAGACACACTTACTGTTGTGCAGAGGGGACTTAACCCATGAGAGCTCCGAGGGTGCCGAAAGAGCCAGGAGGCACCATCGTGAGGCTGCTCCGGGCAGCGCCTCCGAGCACACGGCGGGGCCAGAGCCTGGGAAAAGGCAGATGTTGCCACAGCCCCAAACGAGGCAGAGCCCAGCTGAGCGTCTGGGCACGGCACGGATCTTCACAGCTCCTGCAAACGGCATCTCTGAAAGGCAAGATGGGAACGGGGATCACCTGGTGGTGGAACAAACCGTGCCCCACGCTCAGCAGCCACTGGGATGGGATGACCCACGGGTGAGGGAATAAGCAAGGCTGTCCTTCCCTCCGATTTTAAAACGGACAGGAGAGAAAGGAGGAGAAGGAGGGACCAAACAGCTGCCCCTTGAAGAGGGTTGTGGAGAAAACTCATCCAAATGAGCAGCGCCAAGGCCCAGGGAGGCAAACTCTGCTGAGATGGGAGAGGAAAAAGCTTGCAGTGAGGTCGGATAAGCGAGTTTCTAGGGTCACGGTCTTGGGTAACAAATTATTTGAGCCAAATAAACCTCTTCCTATGCATCTTCCCACAGTATTCAATGGGATGTGCTCGTGAAAAGCCCAAATTAAATCTGCAGCATGTTCACTTGTTCAGAAGAGCACAGCTTAAAATACGCACAGCTGTTTGCAGGAATTTGGCGTATACAGTCATAATGCAGTGATGTATTTTTGGATTTTATTCCTCACACCACAGAGTAAAGTGAAAATATATTTAAACTGCCATCCCAATTTTCTTTTTTTTTGTTTTTTTACCGCAGACATCCCACAAAGATCATTTATAGAAGCAGACTATTTTGTTAGCATGTGCTTTAAATATTTTATGTCTCACTTGATTACCTGCAGGTCTAGTCGGACTTTTCATAGTGCAGAGCCTGTGAACAAATAATTTCACTACCAGACAGCTTTAGTCCCACCAAATGATTTTAAGAAAGTGCAGTGACACATTAAAAACGTGGTTTACAAAAAAAAAAAAAATTACTTTTGTATGATTTTCTTTAAAACATAATACACAAAAAAATATGTTAAACTTGGGAGAAGCATTTGTAGCACCTACATGAACTTTCTTGGAATCATTAACAAACTTTAATAACCGCTGCCATATTAACCATAGGCACACTGTGCAACACAGATGCTGCTTAATAATTAACATGCTTACGACAATTTTGCAAATAATGAGCCAATTATGTATTTTCTAATCACCTGACACTGCTCAGCTCTGCTTTAGGAAGATGCACTCTCCTTTGGCTGCATCTTCTGCACCTTGAGCGCAGGCTCAGGGATGGGACCTAAGGAGCGGGGCCGGAGACGGGCAACAGAGCTGGGGAAGGGGCTGGAGAACAATTCCTGGGAGGAGCATCTGGGGGAGCTGGGGCTGCTCAACTGGAGGAGGCCAAGGGGAGACCTCAGTACTCCCTGCAGCTCCCCGACAGGAAGAGGTAGGGACATGGGGTCGGTCTCTTCTCCCAAGGAACAAGCGACAGGACAAGAGGAAACGAGCCCAAGTTGCTCCAGGGGAGGTTTACGTTGGCCATCAGGGAAAAGTTCTTCCCAAAAAGGGTTGCCAAGCCCTGGCACAGGCTGCCCAGGGCCCTGTTGGGGTCCCCAGCCCTGGAGGAATGAGTAGGGGTCAAGGAGAAGGGGACAATCTCTTCTCAGTGGTGCTCAGCAACAGAAGAAGAAATAGTGGGTTTAGGTTAGAACATGGGAAGTTCCACCTCAACATGGGGAGAAACTTGTTGGCTGTGCGGGTGCCGGAGCCCTGGCCCAGGCTGCTTAGAGAGGGTGTGGATGTGCCTGCTCTTGAGACTTTCCAACCCTGTGGGACCTGCTCTGGCAGGGGGGTTGGACTAGATAATGTCTAAAGGTCCCTTCCAACCCCTACATTCTGTGATTCTAGATGTGGTGCTCAGGGACACGGGTTATGGGTGGGCCTGGCAGCGCTGGTTTAATGGTTGGATTCAATCTTAAAACGTCTTTTCCAACCTCAATGAGTCCATGATTCAATGAACACCCACTCCAGGGACCACCAGCAAGCCCACACCAACAGGCAGGGGGTACCACATTGGGGTGACCGATGAAGGTGCCAGGGACAGCGGGCAGCTCCACGGCACCTCCAGGAGCAGCTCTGCACTCACACAAAAGCGGCTTCAGAGCCTCCATTCCCCAGGCTGCTCTTTATTTTTGTTGGCTGTGGATTTTACTCCAGAATTTAGTAGCATTCCATTTTAACAGCCTAATTGCCCGTCCCAGCTTTCAATTATTCTCGAGCATCGTGTCTCAGGCACGTGCTCGCAGGACTCGGATGCCTCTGAAGAAAATGGCTTCAAAACATAAACACCCGAAGAGCTGAACACAAAAGTGAAATATCTCGCCGTGGTGGCTCACTATGAAACTTCTGCAGGATGAAGAAACGCAGGGCTCCTCCAGCAAAAGAAGTGCAGGTAGAGGCAGGGTTCCCATCCTTTAAACTCTGCTTTTTTTTTTGTCCTCTAGGCTGCTATTAAAAAAAAAAAAAAAACACCAGGAAGGGGTCACAACCTTTTTGCATGGATTTGAAAACAGCAATAAGAGTATAAGAGTAGTCTGTAGGCAAGCCAAGCATGAGAGATGCTCAACAATCTCAAGGAGAAGTAGATTTGAAAGGATTTGATTCACAACTGATCATGATTACTCAATATTTACTATTCCTTTTGCAGCAGAGGAAGAGGGTGTTAAGTCAAACTGCTTTAGTTTTCATGACGTTTACTGTTAAACCAAGCAGGAGACACAAGCCTCGGGGGTTTGGTACCAAAATTTGGAATTACGTGTAATTTCCGAATGGTGCTCAAGTTGATTATAACCAATGGCAAGTGATTTCACCCACTTGTCTGCTTCACACTGTATCTACTTTGTGTACATACTATGGACTGTATGCTGCACTAATTTTATATACATGTACACACACCCCCCACCCCGTATGCTCACTGAAGGTACTCCTGTAAAAATCCAAGTCTCAAAATCCAAGTCAAAAACTAGAAGAGACGGCTCCCCCAGCACGAGGTGCCAGAGGCACAAACCTTTCCAGCTTCAGTGTTTCTTTCTTTTAAGCAACCTGCTCTACCACATCTGCTTTTCTTTCCTTTTTGGGGTTTAGGAATAAATTAAAACAAAACAAAAAAAATCACAATTCATGAGGAATGCCCATGCCTTGTAGGGTTAATGCAATTTTAACACAGGTTCCTCGCTCAGTTTTAGAGTTTCCTTTAGGTCTCATCACTTGTCAGGAGCTCCTTTAACACACGTCCAACAAAACAGAGAGAGACGGATGTCACTTAACGCCCACCACGTGCTCCAAAGGGTCTTTTGCCCACCCTGAAGCAGCCACCCACACAGGCTGCCCGAATCGTCACATCCAGGCAGAGGCGTGGAGGGGGAAAAAAAAAGAAGAAAACCGAAGCAAGGAGCTCCAGCAGAAGAAAATACGATACAAATCTCCAAGGATTAATGGCACAGCCAGTGCTCTAGGGCTACTTCAAACTGCTTCACCGAGCGAGATGCACATAAAAAGCCCTCCGGTCGATGACTGCTCTAAACAACCCAGTAACATTTTATAATCTAGAATAAACTGATCAATTAAAAACCCGCAGATATTCAGAAGATGGAGCATCTGAAAGCGTTGCTGCTAATGCAAAGTAGCGTCAGAGACATCTTCGGCTGAGGAACCTCAAAGGATGTGGAAAATGAGGTGATATTGGCTTGCTGAGGATTAAAAGACAGTTTCTCGTTTAAGTCATTACCATCAAGTATTTTCCAAAGAAAAGGAAGAATGAGGTAGAACACAGCACAGAAGGACTGAGGAGGTTACTGCACCAAATTATTCACGTGGCCCTGTAAAATCTTGTTGCAAAGACAAGTGTCTTTATCTCTGTAGACCACAAGAGACACGAAGAAACCCTCAGGCCTAAAGATAATATCTTCTTCTCACCACTAAGATCAGTCCAGACTGACAACTTGATTTTGTCACATCCCATTCTGGATAACTAAAGGGCCAGAAATCTTATTACAGAGATAATGGCCAGGATTTTGCGAAGCTCATGGGAAGGAAAAAGGCTGGTGGATGCTGTAAAACTTAAGTTCTGTTCATAAGAGGGGAGGGGGGAAGAAAAACCTTTAGTGACATAAGGATTCATCCTAATAACAGCTTGCTCTTTTGAGGAAAGTAAGGAAATAAAGAGTTGGATGCAATAAACAACTTTTGTTCTCAGAACACATAATCAACTTGAGAAAAGTGAGCAAGGACAAGTCCAGAAGTTACTTACAGCTTCCTGAAACATCTGGCCTGGGGTGCAGCAGGGCAGGATGAGTGTCCTCGCCTCCTCATCCGGGTACTGAGACATCTCCTCCAGAAGATAACACTTCAATGGGACAAGGAGGGAAGAAAAATATTCATTTATTGAAAAAATAGCTCTTTTATCAGTGGTATCTCACAAAATTCAGAGATTTAATTAAAAAGGGACGGCCGCTCTGGTGCGTGTCCACGTCAGCTCCTGTCACTGGGGCTGTTTGTTCAGAATATTCAGTGAAAAGAGACTTTCATAGAAACAGTTTGTACCAAAAGAAAAAAAAAAAAGAAAAAAAGCCCTAAACTGATTTCAGATGAGGAGGAGTCATGAGGACCACAAGGTTAGGAATTAAAAGGTTTGGGGATTTGCCTGAAAAATATCTTGGCCCACAAACCAAGCATAATAACGACACCAAACTCAAGAACTATGAAGTGGGTTTCTTTGCCTAATAATTTTCTTAGTATTTTTATTGGGTTTATTAAGATGTGCTGGGAAAAATATAGTTCAATCTAAAATAGGATTTTCATTAAATTCTCTGGCTCCATTCTTTGTGACGTTTAGGGCTAAATTCAGCAAAGAGCCAGTAAGTGAAGTTCCTTGCCTGTTTAAAGCCATTAAACACAAAATTCCACAGAAATCTCTAGATTGTGCTTTCAGACGAAAAGATAAAAGCTGTCGCCACACAGTTACATTCTGTCTGGGTAAGAAATTTGGGAAAAAAAAAAAGGGAAACCGCAGGTGAAGAGCAGAGCAACAGATTTTCAAGGAAGCTATTTCCATAGCAGGGCATTAAGATTGCTGAATATCAAATTTGGGTACTAGTTCTCTGCATAAATGTGCTTCATCCTAACCCTTCACCCATCAAAGCCCAGGGTAAAGCAGGCGAAGGTGCCCTGTCTTCCAGGCTGCTCCATCCACAGGCAGGTGGCAGGTCTGCACACGGGTTCTGTAAAAATATCGGGGCTACAAACAAACGTCCCCGAGCATTTTGCGAGCGTGACATTTATTAGAGGCCCTGTAATTTTCTGGGATATTGTATTTTCCTCTGGCTAGAGAACGTCCTAGTACATGAAACAATTTGTCCCTAGGAACATTAATTGTTCAACATCATATCTTAATGAGCTTTCAGCATCAGAAGCAGAAAAATTCTGCCCCTAGCAGAAATAATTCTCTATTTACAGGAAATACACGTCGCCAGAAGAGAGCTCTGAAGACTGAAATCGTATTTCCTTAAGCCACTAATTTCCTGAACTTTTTGAACACGATGCACAAGAGGGTTATTTTTGTTGCTCTTATTTTTTTTTTGTTGAGGGGGGAGGGTTGGCCAAAGCATAGACATCAACCATCCAAACCCCACCTTCTCCCTGCACGAGCAGGGAGCGACAGAGGCTCCAGCCCTGCATCACAACTGCTTTGTTGTCATGATACAAAGCAACATCTTGAGATACATCAAGGTACTAAAATACCAGCTTTCCAACTAAAAGCATTGAAAAAAATAAAATCAAAGATAATACAGAAATTGCCATTGCCCATTAGGGTCTATAGCACCGGAGTGTCTCATTAAATAGATGCACACAGAGAGGAAAAAAAAAAATATGATTTAACCTGAGATTTCAGAAGCACAGATGAAATAAGGATCCCGGTAACACGTAACAGTGACTCTTGGAGTTTAAACCCAATGTTCCTATTTCACATTTTGCTTCTCTCAAATGCTTATTATATTTATGCTTTTTTTTTTTAAAATGTTTTATTTATGCTTCAAGAATTAAGGTGAAGGCTTCGCTACTGTGAAACCCTATTTTCCCCCTCCCACAGTGTTGGTTTTCGGTTTTCCCACTCCCCTTTGGAAATCCCTGTCCCAGAGGTGGCAGAGGCAGGTTCCCAGCTCCCATCCCACTTCCATGTGCAGAGCCAGGTCTGTCCCAAAGCCAGGAAAAAACAGGTCAAGGCAAAGAGCTTTCATTTGGCAAAAGTCTTTTTTTGGAGCAGGCGAACCTGTTCAAAAATTCAATTTAAATTTTTTTCAGACAGGTTTTTAGCTAAAGGATTCGAAAACACGTCCTGAAAGACAGAAATCATTGTGCTCGTTCTCAGGGTGACTGGAAATGAATTCTGGATAAAAGTGAGGGGAAAGAAACACCTTTTTAAGAGAAAATATTTTTTGAAAGTTACCTATTTGAGGGGATGAAACTGTGCTGCCTTCGATCTGAAGCTGGGGAGGTCTAGACTGACTGTGTGGCTGTCCTGAACAAATCCAGCAGCTTATTCAGCACTTTCTGCCTTTGCACCGTCGTCACCGAACAGCTCCGTTATCGCAGCAAGATGAGGACAAGAGAGATGTCAAAAAGCTGGCAGATGCTTGTCATGCCAGGTATTTACCTTAATGGCACAGCAACGCCTGCGTGTCTAAAAGAGCTTTGCAAGCTGTTCTCCTTCAGAAAGAGAAGTGGGCACCTCCGCACACAGAGCTCCTGCTTTGGGTTCTAGAAGCACCTTTGCAACACACCCCAAACAGAAGACCCCAAAATGTTCCCACCCGCAGGGAGATGGTAAGAAGCCGTGAGGTACTTTTCAATCTGGACATTCAGGATGAGAACAAGGGAGGAGCTGGCTTTTAAGATCGTGTGTTCTCTTTACAAATTTCCCAGCGATGCTTTCAGAGCGGTACCTTGCTGGCCCTTCAGCAAGATTCTCAGAGGATACCCCAAACCCAATAAGCTCCTTTGCTTGCTGCGAGCCTTTCACAGGGCCAGAGAGAGGTGACCTAAAGGAGGGCTGCGAGGTCTGACCTGCTCGTGTGCTCCAAAGGCATTTGATAAAGTTCCTGCCTAGCCAGAGGCTGTCGAGGAAACACAGTTACCACCGGGTGAAGGGTAGAGTCTTGTCATGGATTAAAACAAGTTAAGAGGTAGGAAAGAGAATAGAAATAAATGGCCAATTCTCAGCATTGAGAAAGGTTAATAGCGTAGTGACCTAGGGATCAGTCTTGGGGCCGGTGTTTTTCAATATATTCATTAAGAGCCTACAAGAGGCGGTGAGTAGCGAGGGAGCGAGAGCGCCTGACAAAATTGTTTCAGGTCAGTCGCAAGGAGGGGAAGGAGCAACCCAGGCTCTGCTCCCTCAAAGCAGCAGGAGGGGGAAAAAGCAAGGACACGTCCAAGCACCTGGTATTGCCAGAGAGTTGTAACCATGCGAGAAAAGCAGCCAACAGCCCTGTCAAACTCGCCGAATGCCACATCTGATATCATGCCACGCACCTGCAGAGGCCCAGGAACAAGCAAAATTGTTGGTGTAAAGAAAAAGAACTCTAGAGACACAAAAAACCCCACACAAAACATCTCCCCAACCTATCACCATTAAGACTTTTTTTTTAAACGAGACAAAAATAAAGCAAAACCAGAACTACCTTGAAATACCACTAAATCCTTAGATCAGTCAATCAGCCCTTCCACATCTCTCTGACTTCTTGATGCTCTCTGGTCCCCAGGAGCATATTACGGCATATCCAAAAGTTGTCTTTGGAAGTCACCTACATGTCCAGCCTGTCGAGCTCATGGCATTTTCTCCTTTATCTGCATTAGTGGCATCACTGAAGAAATAGAGGCAGAACATTACTTGCAAGCATAGAAAGCACAACAAACATTCCAGGATAAAATGGCACAGTTTGACTTGAGATCCATTGCTGCTCACCAAGACTTAGATCAAGGGAAGAAGCCACCTCCCAGGAACAAACAGCGGCAACAAAAACATCCCAAGAAGCCAGTGGGAATTAGTGCAAAAAAGCATATTCACCCAGGGAGGTAATTTCCAGCAAGAACCTCATAAGAGGTCAGTTCATCCTCAAGAAATCTTCATTCCCAAGAAAGAAACTTTGCAAAGAAGTACACATGGACAGGGCTAGACCAACAAACTGTTGTCAGGGATACCCACAGCGTGACTGAGCTCTTCAAAACCCCTGCAGGCTCGACTTCAAAACATTATCCAAGTACTTCAGTACACACAGGAGGAACAGAACTTGACTGTCACACATGACAAAGACATGGATTTTATTAGGAAGAACCATAAAATAGTTTTGGTTGGAAAAGACCTTTAAGATTCTCAATCCCAGTTATTGACCCAGCCCTACCAAACCAGCCACTAAACCATGTCCTTGAGCACAACACCTACTGGTCTTTTAAACACCTCCAGGGAGGGTGACTCAACAATCTTTCTGGGCAGCCTGGAAGGAGTTGGACACCCAGATACACACAGGAGGTAAAAGCAACTCAACGCTTTACAGAAACGTAAATTGCTGGGTATAAAAAGGACAGTGAAGGTCACATAGCCAGGTCTGTGCTTTATCCCCCCAGGAACGCCAGGATTAACCACATCCCTCTGCCCCGAAGGGACAGCAAGGGACTGACAGCCCAGGCCCTGACCACAGGGATCTCATCAATCAAAAGAAAAAAAAAAAATATATATATATATTCCAAACAACAAATTAAGATGGAGACAGCACCATTTCTGTTCTCAGCCCCACATCACCACCACAGCCCGGGGTAGCACTGGTTGCAAAGACAAAGCACATTTTATGAGCCAGCCCCACCAACAGCTCGTGGCTTTGCAGCACGGCGACACGCAGCTGGAGTGGAAAGCGAGAGGCATCGAGGGGAGAGAGGAGCAACGTCAGCTTTGACAGATCACTTCTCCAGGGGCTTGTAGGAACCCTCTCACAGGCTGCTGACACACTCGGAGCACCGTATGAAAGCCACGTTCACCTGAAGATTAAGGGAAAGCTTCTCAAAACGAGGGGCGTGCACACCTGACGACTTGCACCAGGCAGCGCAAACTTAGGAAAACACCAGTTAATCTGTGTGGGTTTAGGGGAAACATCATTGTTCTGAATTATTTACAAAAATTCACCGAAACTTTAACGCCCTGTTGGTACCACATTTAATTTACAAGACAAAATATCATACTGTAGATGATTCCGTTGATGTTTTCAGCTCATTGGCGTTACTTTGCTAGGTCAAATCCATCAACCAGCACCTTAGAAAGCCTTTTTTTGGTTGACTAGTGAGCAGGGCCATTACAGGCAGTGACAATTCCTCACTGAAAAAAAAAGAGAATATTAGCCCATTCCATAGGCTGATCGGAAAAGCCAACGACAGCCTCTCCTGTTCCATCTCTTACTGCAATAATGCAATTAAACCAACACCCTATGCACTGTGTGAGCAAAACATGTGAAGGTAGGAAATAACTTTAAATACATGATTTTTTTTTTCTTTTTCTGAACAATTAAGAGGCATGTGCTTATTTGCTTAAACACAAGAATTTTAAAAGGATGTCTTCCCGTGAAGGAGCCTGAAAAATGATATTATCTTTCTGTTTTTCCACTAAAGAGGCTATAATGAAGTGATCTGAGTAAATTCACTGGGAACTATTCAGCTGAGCACAAAATTAAAGCAGCGTGCATAAATATTTGCAGAACAAGGTCATTAACCCATCCAGGATCCCTTTCTGTAAGCTTTGAAAATTGTTGGCAAGCTTTTGATTCCAGCGTCCTTTGTGCGGCACCAGGCACGACTCTGAGTTTTCTACAATAACTTCTCTTTCAGTTATCGCTCTCAGCACAAACCTATGTAATTTGCTATAAAAAGAAAAACTTGGTTTATATTTGCATTTTCTCAGTATCCCATAATCATTCTGGATGACAGCAAGATGCGCCAGTTGTTTACGCGCAGCCTGAAATTTGCAAAGAATAATTAAGATGATATGGTTCGCTTCATAACGATGTTGCAATTTCGTCTTCTTGGAAACCAGCATTCTGTAATCTGTTTTCTCGGTTGCTTTTCGGAGGCTGCCTATGTGCACAGAATGCCAACACCCGCGCTGCTTCTGTAGGAATCACGCTGGGAAGAGCTCCCCAACACAACCGCCACTGCGTCACTCAAAAATCAGCAGCCAGCACACTACGGAACGGCCACCAAAGCCAGAATGCAAAACAATAATCGGCTTTTTAAGAAAGTGTCAAAACTCAACATATTTTTGAATAATTTTCCTAAAATAGCTGCAAATGGTTGCGGAAAGCCAGATGGTTCAAGGAGAGAAGCAACACCACGTATCTCCAGACGCAGGCACGCGTTACCCGAGCCACAATCACAACTTTTCCTCCACACACACTCCAAACGCTTCATTAAAAACGGACGCGTACGTCATCTTTAACACTATAACTATTGTCGTTCTTGGTTCTGATGTGACTCTCACGCACAAGGGAAACGTCTGCGTGGTTTTTGCTCTCTGTATTTGTAAGAAGGGATTTCCCACCACGTTTTTGCCGTTACGTGGCATCCTTGTTGCCAGCGGTCCTCACCTTCACACAGTTCACAGGGCACTGCTGGAAGTGAAGAACCGCTGCTCTGAACCCTTCCAGCTCCTCTAGTGCACAGAAGGCTCCATCTAGCGTTACACACACAAAACCAGGGAAAGCAAGAAGAGGAAAAAAGCTGTTTGCTACAAATTGCTATAGATTTTTAAGTTGTCCTGGTAAAACAACCGGACTTTCCTGCCCGTTCTTCCCTACGGCAGCGTTGCTATCTGCCTGGATGCTCAGCGTCCAGACTGAAGAAACAAGAAGAGGAGCAGACTTCATTGCACAGAGCTCTCCAGTCCCTGCCTAAATCCCTGACACACACACAATTACACTTAACAATACAATAATGGGAAATTAATTAAAATTTACACCAAGCAGGACTGGGTTTGTCACCCCTTTTTGGAAGCAGGGCCATGCTGTGGGTGCTCTCTTTCGTTAGGAGCTCCCACTTTGCCCCGGCCACGGAGGTGTCAGGGATCACAGGTCTCCATCCAGACAGCCAGCAGCGGATGTTGGACCTTGAACCTGGATAAGATGCAACACAGCACCTCCAGCCCCAACCAAACCAGCGGAGCAGCAGCTCTTCCATCCCAGCTCACACGTAACACCATGAATTGTGCTGCCGTCACTTAATTACCCTGAAAGCTGCTCTGCACCCAGCAGTGCTTTCAAATACGGATTTCTGTACAAAACCAAGTTCTGGGAGCGCAGTGCTGGGCAGACTGATGAGCATCCCTAAAACCAGGGGCAAGGCAGCTCAGCTGACGGGTTATGGCGGGCGCTGAGCAGGCAGAACTGCCAGAGCGATGCTGCCAAGAGCCTGAACATCCCTGGGCTCATTTAAGAGCTTCAGCCCTCACGACAGGTTCAGTCACCCTTCTTAACTCACCCAAATCTCCCAAGCCGCGAGAAAACCTCGCCAGCCCATCTGTCCTTCAGAGGCACACACCCCCGCCGGGCTCTCAGAGCCACGTGTCGGCTGTGGCACCACTCGCACAGGCCATACTTGGGGTCTAGGAAACCCCTCTTTGGCAGGATCCCACTTTCACCCCCCAACCTGTTTCCATCACATCTGCTGTTCAGCCCCTTGAGCCCCCAGCCCTGCCCTGCAGATGCCTCCTCCCCTTTTCCCAAGGTCACTTCACCACTGCGCCCTCGCCCCCCACCGCTCCCACCGGGACCATCTCCCACATCGGAAAAGACCTTTAAGACCATCGAGTCCAATCACTGACCTAACACTGACAAGTCCTCTCGGGGCAATCTGTGCGCCAGTGTTTGAGCACTGTTACAATAAAGAAGATTTTCTTATATTCAGCTGTATTTCAACTTGTACCATTAATCGTTCACACCTTTATTTGCAACGTTAGCGGGGTGTCATGCAATGCTCCCTGAGAACAGCCACGTGGGGGATTTACCAGGAACTGCAGGCAACTTTTATTATTACTACCCAACATGTAATGTTAAAAA
>NW_009713303.1:0-719 GCF_000703405.1 Apaloderma vittatum | reverse complement strand
GACCTGCATGGACGGCTAGTGCTCTGTTGAGACGACTACAGGAAGTCTGAGCACTCTCCCATCTGTAAGGGCTGAAGAACCCATGCTCTTGCCTCAGGAGATCCCAGCCTAGCGATTCTGCAGGAGAAGGGAAGATCAGCACTTGAACTACCACAGGGTTGTGTTCTTCCTTTACCAGAATGGGGGACACCAGAGACGTGGCTGATGGTGCTTTGTTTGCCTTGAGGCATCAGGTATAGAGCAGCTTGTTTGGTGCATGCTGGCACAGCTGATAATGTGACATCCCTTTTTCTGCAGGGGTACTGATGAGCTCCTGGGAGTCATGGACAAAGTCACTCTCATCAACTCCACCCTGGGAAAAGCTCTTGGAGGAGCTGCAGGTGAAGGCATTTTCATGTCCAAGGCCCTCTGTGCCCTCAAGAGCTGGACAGCATCACTTGAGTGTCTCCTTCCTCTGCCTAATGATGGAGCAACAAGTGCATGTTGTCCTTTTCCACTGATGGCTCAGTCTGGGACCCTGCTGCAGGGTCAAGGGAGGTGGTGCTGCATGCTCCTTTCACTGTCGTCTTCCCCATGCATTTGCCTTTGGGGTCAAGGTGTAAACTCTTGGTGAAAGGCATCAGCTGTGATCTTTTTAGTCCTGGTTTGTACTGAAATTCCTGCTATAGGTGACAGGTTGGCTTTATCGAGGGGCCCCCTCTGAACACCTGGTCACCCTG
>NW_009713302.1:74613-79218 GCF_000703405.1 Apaloderma vittatum | reverse complement strand
AGCTTTTACCTCAGAACTGGTTTTCCTTGCCTAACGGCTCCGTAAAAAGAGAAAAGTTTTGCTCTACACGTTCTCTGGCGGTAACCTCGCTCTCACGGGAAGCTCCCTCCATCCCTCTCTTTTGTAGCAACGTCCTGCTGTCTGGCTTTAATGGTCTGACAAGGGAGAAGGGGTCTGCCTAGGACGTTTTGCCTTTCCACGAATAAGTAATGAAACGTACAGAAATACGTATATTATGTACGCATATGTCGCAGAACATAGAGAAACATCCGTCGCTCTGTGCAAATCTTTAGTCTTCTGGCAGGAATCCCTTTTGCCAGGGTGAGGCACGGGCAGCGTGCGTGGCTGGTTTTTGCGTGGCTGTGAGCGTAGAAGCCGAGAGCAGGCCTGCTGTGCCTGCCCAGACACACGGGTTTGCTGGGCGCTCAGCAGCTGCCTCCTCACCTGTGTGGAAGGGAGAGTTCTGGTTGCTGAAGGTATTCCAGTGGTTGCTGTAAACCTCTCCTTGTCAGCCGCTGCAGAAAAAAAAAAAAAAAAGGCAGTGTAAGGCCTGGATGTGACACATTTTTAAAAGGTATGGTGCTTTCCTGACTTCTGGCAGCTCACTGAAGAACTGTGATACTAGCCTGGTTATTACTCGGAGCAAATATTCATGTTTGCCTCAGTAAAGGAAAACCACCATTGTACTTTTGCTATTTTTGTCAATACTTAAGTAATGCTTGTATATGTAGGCAGAGGCAGACTGAAGAATATAATTATTACACTCCAGGAGGTCTTTTCATCTCTTGTCCCTTCATCTTAACTCACTTTTTTCTCTTAACCTTGTCCTTTTTCTTTCCTCATTACATTATCTACTTATGACTTAGTCACTTTATTCATCTCTGTCTTTGCATATGAGCCTATAATGCAGTTCTAGTGAAGCTGGTGAAGTGAGTCCCATTAATTTGAAGAACTGTAGAACTGAGGTGATTTTCTGTTTTTCTTCACAACGGGGGTTTTTCCTAGCCCCTGAGGTTGGTTTGTTTGTGGTTTTTCTTTTGTGCATAAACACGAATTCCCTTGTGCCAACGAAACTAGTTAGTTTTGCTTATCACATCCAGAAGATTTCTCTCTGTAAAAGGACTAAAGAATACTTTCCATTGATAAGAAATAGTACTGTAGAGATAATAGTTATCTGATAGAATAGCTTTTAAATATCATCTCCAGAAGCTGCTTGTTCTGCATGCAGCCTTCTCCTATGGAGCGCAGGAGGAGCGCAGTGACCAAGGAATTTACTAAATGCACCACAGCAGCTACAGTGGGGTAGTGTGAAACCTGCCACGCCAGGGTGATGAGGTTCTGCTGAGAGGAAAGATATCTCTGTGGTGTAACTTGATCTGCCAGTACTGAGGAATGTGTTTTGTGCCTGTGCCCGCCTGCATTCAGTGCTAAACTAGCATGTACTGCATTCTGTACTGGTCTTGTTGGACTTGCAAAGAGTGTTAGAAGGAATGTTGTGGGCCCATCACTTCTCTTGGGAAGAGAAACTTTGCTAAGTGGTCATAAAACTGTTACAGTAAAATGGACAGAATGAGACTAGAATGGTTGTGTTTGCATCTGATAGTATTTGTTACTTTAAGTATGTAGCCCTGCTTGAGATACATACTAGCAGCAAGCAGAGTCATGATATTAGCCTGACTTGCTCGTGTTACACCTTCTGCTTTTCAAGAACAGAGAATGGCAAGACTTGCTGTGCCTCAGGGCCTCCAAGTACCAGTGACCTCTGAAGTATTGTATACTATTGTGTTGTACGGGAGCACTCACCCTTGTTTTATGTCAATGAACTTACCTCAGCTTAGGAAATTTTCTTTTCTACTTGTACTAGGGAGGGTGTGTAGGCATTTTAAAGTCTTCAATACCCCTGAGAGATCCTTACTGCTGTCATGCTAAAATGTCACGTGTTGGGTAACACATGCTCTATTTTTGATGGGATCTGCTACAACACATGCACCTTGAAGCAGAAAAGGACCTTCCCTTTGGCAGTTCCCTGTGCTGGGATATATACAAATACAAAAAAGGGACAGCACAACTCTTAGGTCAGCTTAGAATGCGCTGATACCAAGAGCAGACATTTGCAGGACGGTAAGAGACTATGTGGTTATAGTTGATGAAACAGTGTATTTAATAATGGAAAATGTTTGGGCTTTGGTATTTGGAGGTGGTTACTCACAAAAGAATGGTCATGCTTTTTGTAACCAGATGAGAAGCAATGGAACTGGCAGAGCAGAAGCAAAGTGTTAATACTGGTGAGCAAGTAAAAAGACCAGTTGGGAAGTTTGGAAAACAAGGAAAAGTTAGCTTTCAGTATTTATCATATAGTGGCAAAAAAGGATAGTGTCTGTCAAACAGCATGGAATAGCATGTTTCCAAACCCAGCAATTTATCAGTACAACAGAGTGCTTTTGCATAGTAACTGTTGTTACGAAAAAAATTGCTTTTGAAACTCTAAAATAAAAAAGGTGTCTGCAGTCAGAAGATGGTATTCAAGCTGTGGTTGTGTTCTGAAGAAAACACAGTTTTCACTGTGAATGCAAAATATTGTGCACAGAGTGATACAGCATACATTTATATTTCATTCATACTTAGAATAGAATAACCTCTGTTTTCTTTTTAAGGAAAGAAGGATTGTCCAAGTGCGGAAGATGTAAACAGGCCTTCTACTGCGACGTGGAATGTCAGGTATGGTAATGCAGTTTGTGAGGATGTGAGGGTAGGGAGGGCGGAGGTTGCTGAACTCCATTTTTTGTTTGTGTGGCATCGGTAGTATCTAATTGTAGCTATGGTTAACAGCTGTCCAGTCAGTTTCAGCATCCCACAGATGCTGACCATGGAGTTGTGCATTGAAGAATTACAGGATTTGGGCATGGTCTGCATGAGTCTTTCAAGATCAGTAGCTCCAGGGCTTGGTACCACTGAGACTTTGATTAGAGCTGCCTGTCACCTCACTAATTATGTCTATATTACTTGTTTCTTTAAGCACAAATGAGATAATTTAACATTAGCTCACTAAAGTGGTAGGAGGGTGTGCATCTAATGGAAAAATGAAATCACCATATAGCTATCTTAAGGGGTTTTCATTGGTTTTGGGTTGGTTAGTGGTTTTTTTTTTTTAGAATCTTAGCAAATATTTTGAGTGACCACAGCTGACAGTAGTCATAACCATTTGAAACCTACCATGCTTCCTCCCTAACTCACTCCTTCTGGCAACTTGGAACATGAAAGTAGAGCAGTATGAAGACATCCAAAACATTTGCATCCATTTTTAATTCCATTTGTACTTCAAGCTAGAGTAAGCACCTTTCAGATTTTATTATTTTTTTTAGTATCTGGTTTTTTTTAAGTATCTAACCTTTGTGAGTTGTCGGCTTGGTATGGAAGAATTATGCAGTTTACATGTGAAAATCTCAGCTGGATTGCTAGCTGAATAATACAAGCTATGTAAGATCTGTGGTGCTCAGCACAGAGCGAAGAACGACGCTCATAAAGGATTTGAGTTGCCAGAGGTCTGGCATGCGACTGTGTGTCAGCTATAAATAATCCAAACCTTCTCCTACGTGGTAGTGTACTGTTGAGCTTATGGGTTGCCTGCAAAGCATTTTCCGTTGTCGTTATCTGGATGGAGATGTTGCGATTTGTGCTGTTCAGTTACCAAGCCTTTTGAAGATGGCCACTGCTTTTATTTCAAGGATGTGTGATGGGAGAACAAGATACAAGTTGCAAAGCAAACCTGGCCTCCCCTTAGTTTTCCTTCTGTTGCTCCCCCAGGCTACTGCCTTCCCTGCTTAGTGAATTGTGGGCGAACCAAATGGCCTTTTGGTTTTCAAGCAGCAGGAAGGACTCAAGATCATAGCATTGTAGAACAGTTTCAACTGGAAGAGACCCTTAAGATCATAGAGGCCAACCTTTTCCTAGCCCTATCGACACCACGAAGCCATATCCTTCAGTGCAACATCTACCTGTCTCTTAAAGGCCTCCAGGGATGGTGACTAAACCACCTCCCTGGGCAGCCTGTTCCAGTGCCTGACAACCCTTTCAGTAAAGAATTTTTTCCTAATATCCAGCCTGAACCTTCCCTGACGCAACTTAAGGCCATTTCCCCTCGTCATATCACTTGTGACTAGGGAGAACAGACCAACCCCCACCTTGCTACAGCCTCCTTTCAAGTAGTTGTAGAGAGTGATAAGGTCTTCCCTCAATCTCCTCCAGGCTAAACAGCCCCAGATCCCTCAGCCGTTTCTCATAGACCATATGTTCCATGTCCTTTACCAGCTTGGTAGCCCGCCTCTGTACCCTCTCCAGCACTTCAGTGTCCCTCTGGTAGTGGGGGGCCCAAAACTAGATGCAGTACTCGAGATGTAGCCTCACCAAAGCCGAGTACAGGGGCATGATCACCTCCCTGCTCCGTCTGGCAACACCATCCCTGACACAGGCCAGGATGCTGTTGACCTTCCTGGCCACCTGGGCACACTGCTGGCTCATGTTCATGTGGCTGTCCACCAACACCCCTAGTTCCCTCTCTGCCTGGCAGCTCTCCAGCCGCTCCCCAGGCCTGGAGCGTTGGCAGGG
>NW_009713302.1:73096-74573 GCF_000703405.1 Apaloderma vittatum | reverse complement strand
ATGAAATTGGCCTTGCCCCAGCGCTCCAGCCTATCGGCATCCCTCTATAGAGTCTCCCTACCCTCAAGCAGATCAACACTTGGTACAAACTTACTAAGGGTGTGCTCTGTCCCCTCGTCCAAATCGTTGATAAAAATGTTAAACAGGAGCAGCCACGGTACTGAGCCCTGGGGGACACCACTCATGACCAGCTGCCAACTGGATTCAACTCTGCTGACCACAACTCTTTGGATTTGGCCATCTAACCAGTTTTTCACCCAGTAAAGTGAATGTTCATCCAGGCCAAGAGCAGACAATTTCTCTAGGAGAATGCTGTGGGCAACAGTCTCAAATGCATTAATAAATTCAAAGTAGACAACATCCGCAGCCTTTCCTTCATCCAACCAGCGGGTCACCCTGTCATAGAGGGAGATTGGGTTTGTCAAACAGGACCTGCCCATATAAGCCCATAGTGACTGGGTCTCATCACCTCGTTGTCCTGCATGTGTTGCATAATGGAACACAGGAAGATCTGCTCCATCAGCTTTCCTGGAACTGAAGTCAAGCTAACAGTTTCCTGGATCATCCTTCTGTCCCTTCTTATAGATGGGTGTTGCACTGACTGACTTCCAGTCAGCTGGGAGCTCCCCAGACTGCCAGGACTGCTGATAAATGATGGACAGTGACCATGAAATTATTAAGTTCTCTATTCTTAGAAATGTTAGGAGGAGACACAGCAAAATTGTCAGTTGTGACTTTAGAAGAGCAGACTTTGATTTGTTTGGGAGATTACTTGACAGAATCCCTTGGGAGTTAGTTTTGAAAGGTATTGGAGTTCAGGAAGGCTGGACACTCTTTAAGGAGGAAAGCTCTCTCAGTACTCTACGATGTACCCCATCTGGCCCCATAGATTTGTAGATATTGATGTGGAGCAGCAGGTCCCTGACCATCTCCTCCTGAATTGTGGAGGGAGATGTTTTGCTCCTGGCCCTCATCTCTTGGCTTGGGAGGGTGGCTTCGCTTAGTGCAGGTATTTTTACTACTAAAGACTGAGGCAAAGAAGGCATTAAGCACCTGAGCCTTATCCTCATCTTTTGTCACTATATTTCCTCCTGAGTCTAGCAGGGCATGGAGGCTCTCCTTGGTCTTCTTTTTGTTACTAATATATTTATAGAAGGTTTTCTTGCTGTACTTTACTTTGAAAGCCACATTAATTTCTAGCTTCTAATTATCTCCCTGCATAACGTAACGTTATCCTTGTACTCATTGTGAATGGCCTGGCCCTTCTTCCAGAGCACATAAACTCTCCTTTTTTTCCTCGATTTTCAGCCAAATGCCCCCATTTAGCCAGGCTGGTCTTCTGTCCCTCTGACTCGTCTTAGGGCACGTAGGGATGGCCTGCCCCTGTGCCTTTAAGATGTCCTCCTTAAAGAGTGTCCAGCCTTTCTGGACTCCCAATACCTTTCAAAACTAACTCCCAAGGGATTCTGTCAAGTAA
>NW_009713302.1:21740-73014 GCF_000703405.1 Apaloderma vittatum | reverse complement strand
ATTTTCATGGTCCCTGTCCCCCAGCCCTCCTCCAGCTGCCACATCCTCCACAAGAACTTCTCTGTTCACAAACAGGAGGTCCAGCAGGGAGTCTTCCCTGGTCAGTTCACTTACCAGCTGCTTGAGGAAGTTATCCTCCACACATTCTAGGAATCTCCTAGATCGTTCCCTCTCTACTGTGTTGCATTCCCAGCAGATACCTGGGTGGTTAAAGTCTCCCACAAGAACAACGGCAAGCAATCGTGAGATTTCTCCCAATTGCTTATAGAAAGCTTCATGCACCTCACTGCTCTGAATCTGTGATTGGGGGATCCATAGCAGACTCCCACAGCAATATCAGCTTTACTGGCCCTTAACCAAATCCAAACACTCTCGATCCCATCATCAATATACTTGATTTCTGAGCTTTCATAGCATTCCCTAACATACAGAGCCACACCACCACCTCTCGCATTCCCTAACATACAGAGCCACACCACCACCCCCCCTCCCCTGCCTATCCCTCCTAAAGAGCTTGTAGCCATCAGTTGTGGCACTCCAGTCATGTGAGGTATCCCACCACGTTCCTGTTATAGCCACTATATCATAGTTTTCCTGGTGCATCATGGCTTTGAGCTCCCCCTCATGCTGTTGCTCATATGGCACGCATAGAGGTTCTTCAGATGAGCTAATGATTCCAACTCCTTTTTGAGGGTGTGGGCCCTGTTTCCTACCAGACCTTTCTCAGGTGCTTCCGTGCTTTCTAAACATCTATCCGTTCCCTCAGATGAATTGGCAGAACAAAAGTCCTTGCTAGTCCACCATCCTACAAGCCCTGGCATGCTTCTGTTGTGCTTATTCCTAACAGGCCCAGGTATTTCCCCTTGTATATCTCGTTTAAAGCCCTGTCAATAAGCCCTGCTAACTCCTGCCCCAAAACCCTTTTTTCCCCTCTGGGATGGGTACATCCCACCTGCCACCAGCAGGCCAGGTGTCTTTTCTAGCATCCCATGATGCTATAAACAACCCAAAGCCCTGGCAGTAAGACCAGCCCAGGAGCCATGAGTTGACCTGTTGTCTCTTCCTGTCAGTTTCCTCGTTCATTGCCACTGAAGGGATAGAGGAGAGCACAACTTGCGCTCCTGATCCCTTAAGCAGCTTTCTCAAGGCTCTAAAATCCCTTTTTATTGATTTTGGGCTCTTTCTACCCACTTCGTCACTACCCATCTGAAATAGTAGAAGGGGGTAATAATAGAGGGGTTTACTAGAGTGGGAGGTTTCTCCAGCAACATCCTTAACCTGTGTCCCAGGGAGGCAGCAGACTTCCCTGTGAAGTGGGTCAGGATGGAATACTGGTCCCTCTGCCCACCTCAATAGAGAGTCGCCCTCAACAATGACCCATCTGCTTTTCTTTTTGGAGCCAGTTTTGATGCTGAGTCTACGGCAACTCAGTCTTTCTGGCACTTCTGACCCACGTGAATCGTCCTCTCCAACAGTTGGTCCCTCCTGCAGGACTCCCTAACTGTTCTGCAAGGGTAACTGGGAAGGTGGGGGAGGCTGGGAGGGGATTTGTCTCCTTCCCCGAGCAGGGACCTATTTCCATTCCCCTCCTCTGAGGTCCCCTCCTACTGTGTGGTGACAGGACGGGAGGAGATCCTTATGTGGGGCTGCAACCTGTTTCGTTTGTCTCAGGTAATGGGTCCAGCAGTCAATCGCTCTCTCATACTCCCTGACACTCCTCAATTTCTCCATCCTTCAGCTCAGCCACCAGACTGAGTAGATCGTTCACCTATGCACAAATGGTTGGAAGAAATATTTTTTTTTTTTACAGAATTTGGGGTAATTCACAGAATGTCGAAGGACAGTCAGTCAGCAATTGCTGGGAAGAAAGAGAACAGTTACTATATGAGCATCCTTAAAGCTCTTGAGAGAAAGCTGCATGACTTTTAAAGATGGTGTAGAGAAAACCCATGATTCATTAATGAGAAATGCTTATTTGTAAGAAAACTTCCCTATGACATTATTTCTTGGGAAGCTTTTAACTAGATTGGGGAAAGAAATACTTGAACAAAGCAATTTATGGGCTGTTTAGTAATTTTTTATCTGAGATTGTGAGTTCCTTTTCTTTCCATATAAAATTCACAATGGTTTATGCAGCAGGTAAGCAAGATCTACTGAAGTGAGAAAGTGGAGTGATTTGTGCCAGGAGAAACAGCAAGTAGATATCATGGTGGAAGTAGTAGAATTTATTTCTGTTCATCCCCAATCCTTTGCCTTTACCTCAGAGTCCCTTCTTCAGTCCTTACCTCAATGTCCTGACTTCTAGCCTTAATAAACTTTATACTTTTATATTTAAGAATATGAAGATTTTTTTTTCCTGGCTTTACCTTAGGTAGTCTTGTTACATGTATTGCTTTTTTAATTTGATTTTTTTAGAGTTTTCATTTTTTTGGTGGTCAAAATACTCTTTCTCTAGTGAGGCATATTCCAAGAACAAAAACTGAAATGCTCAAACTAAGTATCCTTAAGACTATAGGAGATGATGCTCAGCAAAACCTGCCTGTCTGATAGGTACAAACATTTTAATTCATTAACTTGTTGGTGTATAGTATGGCGCTTTAGAAATAAAGGCATTTTTCAGCTGTCATGTCTGGAGAGTAGTGTGTCAAGCCCAGATCCTAGCACTTCCCTCGCATTGGTGCTATGCTTTTGATTCCTCAGTCGATACCACATTATCTTCTGTGTTTTGGGCACTTCTGAGTCAGTCTGATGAAATTTATGAATGTTGCTGAGACTGAATTCTTTGACATTCTTTCAAAGTTACCTTCAAGCATAATATTCTCTAGAAACCAGTCTCCACTGACTGTACGTGCTGCACAGACAGTCTGCACTGAATCTTCATCCTTGTCTTGTTCAAAGGCACTTTTCAGCATTTCAGCAATTCTTTGTCAAAGCCAGAAAGGACATTTGTGCCTTGATACTGAACTTGTAACACTGGGATGTACAGTAAATGTGTCCCTTTTGCCTCCATGGATGTTAGACTTCTTCCTGCAACGCTGATAAAAGGGCAGGGCTGTACTCAAGAATTGTAATGGCATTGTTCATTTGATTTGTGGATGTTTTTTAAACTTGATTTTCTCTGTAAATCTATGGTTTTTGTGCTCAGTTCAGCTAAAAATTATGTGTACCAAACAAGGACATAGTATGACTTTATTTGTTGATTAGTGCCTTATTACTCAGTATAATTCAGTTTGACAAATGTTTATCACATGAAATACAATGTATGGGGTAGAAAACCAAAGTTTTTGAGCTTACCCTTTTCTTACTTAAAGACCTACTATACCACAATTCACAGGAATTCTTTCCAGTGGTAGCAGTTCTTTCTAGATGAATCAGAGGGAGGCAAAAGGAATGTACTAATGTGTGCAGCAGGAAATATTTTTTATTTTTGTCTTTTTCAGAATTATGGATTTTTGTATTTGCAGACATCTTCCTCTCTCTAGAATGTTTCTGTTGAATGAGATTTTTTTTTTCCAAGTAAAGTTAGTGACACTGCATGTATTTCCCACTCTGTTGAGCCATATAGTATCCTTATTTTAAGCTTCTTGAAGTACTTCCCAAGCATTTAATGAATGAAGCCTCACAGCAGCCTCTGGGGCATTTCTGGTTTTGCAAATGGGGGCTGTAGGTACACAGATGTGTTGAATTTCGGAAGATCCCCCCGGGTGGTTAAGGAGTGCATCTCTTGCTGTCTGGCCAGGCATATGATGTACTAGCCAAGTCCTGCTTTGCAGTGAAGTTCCCTTGCCTTAGTTGCTGGAAAAGGTGGTGTCACACTGCTGGGAGGGACCAAGCCCAGGGGTACATGAAGTCTTGCAGTGATATATTTGCCGATTTGTTTAGGATGCTCGCTATGCACACGCACATGCACATTGGCCCTGGCACAGTTCACTTAGTAATAATGTGCCTTTGGTCTATTATTTTGCTTTTAAGATGAATAAGCTAAACTTTGACCTATATTAAGCTGGATGTTTGCATAGATTCAGGCATAGGCATGGATTCAGTCTCAGATGCAGGGCATGTGAGAGTGGAAGTTGTCTTTACTGCTTGGTCTTGATATCTTGAATGTTTGTGGGTTGATAGGATCTAGCCTGGGTTTGCTGTGTCCTTTTTTTTTTTTTCCCCAGACCCTAATCCAGTTCTCCTTATAAAAGAGGTTTGTGGTTTCCAGCTGATTTGTACCATTCTATTCTCCACTATTGCCTCCTCGAAGCACAAGCCTGTTATTGTAGTAGTGGCTTTCAGACCCCATCTGCAGCTGTTCGGGTCTTGACTTCTTAAATTATAATAATTTTAGTCAAACAGCAGGAGACCTGTGCTCATTTTTTTGTCCTCAGAAATTAGCTGCTGAAACACGCTGAAGAGAAATGTTTTAAGAGGGTTACGTGGTTACAATTGTGGAACTGGTAAACTTGAACCAGCTGCTGGAGCTCCTCTTTCTGTTAATACACATAGCTATTATTTATTCCGGACAGAGTGGAGATCAGCTAGCCAAAGTACAGAGAGAGATGTTTTTGTCATGACTTTCTGTGTTTGAAATGTATTTTGAAGAAAATATTTATGAGTTTTTCTTAACATACCGTGTTAAAGAGTGCTATAGTTGGTATTTCTGGGGTAAGAGAAATGTATTTTAACCAGCTGGTAAGCCTCAAGATATAGTTGTAGATTAGCATTGAGCAGATGGGACTTTATAGAAATTGCCCACTCCTTTTCTACGAAAAAATACGGAATTCTTGCTGTGAGGATTCTGCACAAGACGAATCTGACACTGCAAGACCCTGCTTAAGGTTGCCTGGGGGAGTGTCTGTCCCCTTAGCCAAAAAAAAATTCTCCATGCAGTCTTCTTTGGTGAATGTCTACTCTGAACCTTTTGAGAATTGACCCGTGGAAGTCAAATACCCTCTTGTGGCGCAGCATTCGGTAAATGGTGAGGGGGAAGGATGGCTGTGAAGGTGTGTGAAAGTCTTCATCTTCACTACTCAGCTGTATAAGAGAACTTTATCAGGTGATACCAGACATCAAAACTTGCCTCACTGAAATTCAGTTAAAGAATTTGATGCCATTCAAACATAATTGGGACTTAAGCTTTTGAAGAAGGGGGCTTAACCCCTACATTGGCTTGGCCAACGTTTATGTGGTATTTGTGCATATTTCTTTTCGATCAAGCAACATGCAACAGAAATTTTGCATCTTCTTCAACAAGTACCTGTAAGAAGGAGGTATAAGAACATTTTTTTGGACTTGAGTCTTTTTTGAGTATTATGTTTTCTTGTTTTCTTTGTTTGGTCTTTTTTTTTTTTATACTGAGCTGTATGACAGTGTTCTGGGAATTAATCCAGTGGTCCTGGATGGTGGAATCATTTTGAAGAACTTGGTGGAGAAGACTTTTTCCATGCTTTGATGTGAAAAGTATAAGCTTTAAAGAACTTCCCTTCCAAAAATGTTGTCACTCACTCCTAAATAAAGGGAAAAATACTGCGGATGTAATGAAAATAGGAAGAAAATATCGTTAATGTAGCATTAGGGATTCAACTAGAACAATGCTACCTGTTGTAATTCAAACTACTTGGAGAAAAACGTGGAAGAGAATGCAAAATACAGCCCTGCTGTGATCTCAGGGAAAGCTGCTGTCACAGTGTTTCCATCCCAGGTATTACTCAGTCATCAGTACTCTCTCTTCTTGTGGTGTTTCAGGCTTTTATCTCATTTTGCACAATTCAGCTGTATCTTGTCCCTTTAACCTCCCTAGTAGTTCATATAACTCAGTATGATTCTGCCCGGGGAAAGATTTTAATTAACAATGTGTAAAGAATAAAGGGAACAAACGGATTTTTAAAAACAATGCTTTGAGGCAGGCACGTGAGTTTGCATTTTGATTATTATTTTTTTTGTTTTATTTGGGTAATCTCTCCTGTTTATTTAACTGGTGTGTATGGACATGGGTCCTACAAAACTTGAGGTTCTGTGCCTTGCACACCAGCAGTCACGATGAAGTTGGTGAGTTTTGTGGGTGTACAAGAAGGAGTGAGAGATGAGATCTTCCTCTGTCTCTTGTCTTAGCCTTTATCCTGTGGATTCCTAAGCAAAGGCTATTGCGGAATTTTCCAGAAAAAGGTCTTGGGGCGTAAATAGGAAACGGGTCTCTCCAGGGATGTATTCTGTAGTGTGACAGCTGTAGGAGAGTTGAGACTGTAATTTCACATGACATGATTACAGTGTAATATACTATTTTGGTTCTCCTGATCTGTATTGCCGCATCCTCTTAGAACGTTTACATGGAGCTTATTTCAAGCAGCCTGTACATAGGTTTTTTTGGAAGTACCATCCTGAGATATCAAGGACAATGAAGTTGACATTGTAAGGGGTTGAATAGCCTTGCAGTGTTGTATTGCTTCAAATCCTACATGAGGCCAGGGTGAGTGTTGACCTTCCTTTTCCTAATAAAATGAACTAAAGCTGTCCATGCCCAGAGCAATTAAAATATCCATTTTCAGTGGAAGAAGTTTTGGTGTACTAACTCTGAAATTAGTGACCTTGGCTTATGTTTTGATCTGTAAACCCTGTAAATAAGTGGACCAGCCAAGGCAGGACACACTGGAGGTTCTGGTTCAGCTGGCTGTTTGAGATGCCTTGGGTTGTCCTGTGAGGCCTCCAGCTGTAGCTCCCACAAATAATGCATCTCCCAGTAGACCTTTATCATATCTACTGGTCCTAGGGTAGCCGTGGCTCTTGCCATCAGTGATTAGGCAACTGAGGGGAACTCGGTGTTTATTCTCTTCCTGCCACTTGGTCACTCTGGGCTATGTGTTTTTTTAAGACAGAGTAGATTTTTAATTTTTGTGCATGTGTGGGCTAACATGGGGACTGTGATACTGGGTGAATTGCAGTAAGGGGAATCAAGAGCTTTCTGGAGGCTGAGAAGAGTTTTTCAGGTTTTCATTTTTAATTTTAATTTTTGTGCATGTGTGGGCTAACATGAGGACTGTGATACTGGGTGAATTGCAGTGAGGGGAATCAAGAGCTTTCTGGAGGCTGTGAAGAGTTTTTCAGGTTTTCATTTTTAGTCAGTTATAAATTTGTGAGATTTGTTTTGATTTCTTTCCTCTGCTGCTGTTTTCCACCAGTTTAAATCTGGTTTGAAAACAAAACTTGATGCTCGCTATACAGACAGAGCACTATTAGGTCTGTTGTAACACAGTGCTATAAGTGTGTGTCTGGAATGATATACAGAAATAAATGCTAGACTGGTTTGGGTTGGGAGTGACCTTAAAGATCATCTAATTCCAGGCCCCCTGCCATGGGCAGGGACACCTCCCACTGGACCAGGTTGCTCAAAGCCCCATCCAGCCTGGCCTTCAACACTTCCAGGAATGAGGCACCCACAACATCCCAGGGTAGCCTGTTCCAGTGCCTCACCACCCTTGTAGTAAAGAACTTCTTCCTAACGACTGATATAAATCTGCCCTGCTCCAGTTTAAAACCGTTGTACTCATCTTATTGCACACACCCTTGTAAAGAGTCCTTCCCCAGCTCTCTGGTAGGTCCCTTTTAGGTACTGGAGGCCAGAGCCTCCTCAGGGCTGTCCTCAAATATAGAGATAAGGGTATCTCCATGTTTGAATAAATAAAAAAATGAAGCTTGCTGCAGTCTGAGAACAGGCCATGCCAGGCTCTGTGTGCCAGTGCAGAGTGTTAATCTGTGATTCTGTGCTCATCTTTGAAAGATTCTGCCAGTGGCTTGTGCCATCATTTCCAACGGTTATTGTATGCTGAGCTAGGAATATGCTATCTGTTCTTAACTAAGATATGTTTGTTTTTATTAGTGTGTTTTCGCTGCCTAGCTGTACTCTTTATTCTGCAACACTTAAGGAAAAAAAATCTGATTATTTGATTCAGCAGGTCTAGTTTTGACCTTACATATACTGAGTCTTACAGTGATTGTGAATCCATTGACTTCAGACACATTACTCCTGATTACACCAGGGTCGTCTCATAATGAGGGGCCAAGATATTAAATGGAAATGAACCCAATAAAGCCATCAGGCTCTGTCCTCACATGCTTGATCTGAACAATAAGAACTGGTGATTTATAAATCATGTTGTCTGTTTGCTTCTTTGTCATTTAATTCTTTTTTTCCGTTGAATAAATGAAGATGTTCTGACCTTAACTCATCCCTTGTGAATTTGTTTGAAAAAAGCAGGATAGCTGTACCCCTTAAATGTGACTCAAGCTTTTGTTCAGATTTAGTGAGCGTCATCTTATTTTTTTAAAGGAAACATGTTTCACTTGACCTCTAGGATCTGGCAGGACTTGCTGCATCCTCTTTTTCGTCACTTTATCTTTGTGGCTTGTTTTTTTAAAACCTTTTTTCTACATTTTCAGAAGGAAGACTGGCCAATGCACAAGCTAGAATGTTCTGCCATGTGCGCTTTTGGGCAGAACTGGAATCCCTCGGAGACCGTGAGGCTAACGGCGAGGGTCCTTGCCAAACAGGTGAGCAGGAGACTGGGCTTGGGACTTACACTCGTACTCTGGGTGCCAGGGAAGGCAGGAAAACGAGAATTGACCGACAGTAACTGTCCCTGCAAAGCACATACATGCAAGCTTCCTGTGTACAGGCGGCTGTAATGCAGGTTGTGCGCAGCTGAACATATTGACCATCAGACCGCTGCAGTAATGTCAGGGCTGCCATAGTCCAGCTGAAGACCTTTGACAGAAGATGGCAAAAGACTGGTGAGGTTCTAAGCTTTGCAGCAGTAACTTTACGACCAAAGTACTGTTTGAACAGACTGGAAAAGTTTACTGATAGTTTCACAGTGTGTCTAGTGTTTTCAGCCTCTGTTCTGACATGCTGGAGCTCTTGGTTATGTGTGTGGGATAGCACCAAGGCCCCACTGGTGAAGAGAAAGAATGAGACTTGGTGCATGTGGCTAAATTCTGAGGAGTGCTCCTAGTGTCACCTGTCTGCAGGCACTGATGTCTTCACGAAGCAGTTGCCTGTTGTACTATTTTTCAGCTATCTCTGCACATCATTGTGTAATCTGTAGCTCTCAGCGCATTTGTGAGTCAAGAACACCTCTGAGGTATTCGGGTGTAAATGTTTGCAATTACTGGAGTTAAGTGGTGAAAAGTAAGAGATTGAGAGAGAAATCTGAGGCCCTTGGTCTTAGGAGAAAAAGAATATTATTAACAAGGAAATAGGATTCAAATGTCAACGTCTGTTCCAGTCTTCCCTAGCTATATATGGATTCTGAGGGTAACGCAAGTGCTTACAGGGCGAGGATGGAATTCGTGAGTTTCAAGGTTATTCTGCTGTGTGTCTTTGTAGAGCTCTAAACTCTCTCTGCAAAAACAAATTCTCTTTGAAGTGTATTTGTGTGATTGAGGTCTGCTTATGTGACAAGGGCAACCTGGATACTGTATGTAGTGAGGATTTTGGTGACCTGCTGGGAAGGTAGCTGCATACTTGCTGTGTGTCTGGATGTGTGTTGTGAGTGTATGTGTGACTTAAAGTGTGGTTTAGTGGTGTTTCACAAACAAAATCAAATGTTTAATGACAAAGAGTCATCGGAATAAATTTGTGCTTTTATTGCTTACAGGGAGGGGGGAGAACCCTACATGTCATATAAAAGCTAAATATGCAAACCATAGTCCCTGAACCTCAGCTGCTGGGCCACCTGCAAAGCCATATTTAATGGCCAAGATTACAAAGAAGTGGCCTTAGGCCAACAATGGAGCATTGCTTTTGAACTCTGTCAACAGTCAGTTTATTCACTTTCCTCAAAGCAAAGCCTGTCTCCTGCCTGCCCGCTATTGTTAGCAGCTTTCTGGGTGTCTAGAACAAAGCAAATGACATATTTAAAATACTGTTCAGTTTATGTATATAAATTTGATAGGAGTTAATCTTTGGCTGCCTAATTTGGTGCAGAGAGAATATTTCTATGGGTTTACTAAGGGCAGTTGGTTTAACTCATTGCTGTTCATAAACTTCTGTAAATTCCATTCAGTGTAGGTTTGGTTTTCTTTTACAGGTAGGAGTTTGCAGCTTATGAATGAGCAGAAAAAACTGCCCACTTAAAACATTAAAATATTTTCCTTTTTTTTTTTTTATTTTTTCCCCTTATTGCTAGAAGATTCACCCTGAAAGGACACAGTCGGAGAAGCTGCTTGCACTAAAAGAGTTTGAATCACGTAAGTAAAATAGGCTTGCAGTTAAACAGGCAGTTGCCTATATCCATGATTTGCTTCACCTGGCGCCCCTCCGTCACAACCTTCCAGAGCATCCCACTCCTGTTGGAGGAATGGAGTAAACAAAGAGAATTGTTCCTCATATTTTTGAGTGCAATGCTCTTCTTTCTCTTCTTTTCTTTATTTTTTTTACCTTGGTTGCTTGTAGAGGCTGTGAAACAGGGGTGAAAACATCGACAGAATTAATTATGTAGCATACATCCATCTCCTGGCTTTTCTGGTACTCCAGTGTCTTTTGAGAATTGTGATGTTGTAAAATTAAAATAGCTGGTATTTGTTACCAGGAGGCATAAAATCAGAGGCAGCACAGTTGCTTGATGGTGACAGTGACTAAGGGGCTAATTGCAGAACCCTCTGGACTGTGCTTCAGTATCTGTCACTGCCAGTCAAATCTGACATGTTATATATGATTGTGTTGAAATTCTATGTCCTAAATGCTCGAAAATAATCCAAAGGATATGAGGTAATGGCTTGCTTTTAACTGGAAGGCTACTGTTAACGTCCAGTGAGACAGAGTTAGAAATCGAGCAACTAGGGGACTAGTAACCATCCTGGCATAGTTTTCAGTGGTCTGTTGTTTCCCTGTCTTGGTGCTGAGAGTAATAAAGAAGGAGACAATAGGTTTGTATATTCACATTTTTCACTCTGGTGGCCTCAAAAACCTTTTGTAAAATGCTGAATGAATGCAGTCAGTGCTATGACTCGAGGTAGCAGAGTAACCAAGCGCAGCGAGATTAGTCTTACTTGCTTCCTGAACAAAAGCTCCTGTCAGCTGTTGGGACAACTGGGGAAATAAGGGGGAAAAATGCCAACATCTGATTTTGCCTAAGGCAAGGATAATTTTTACAGGTGGGTTAGCAGAATTGACTGCTGAAGTAATTTCTGTATATTCTTCTGCATTGCAGCTTGTCTTCAATACTTTTGTGAGCTAAAAGACTGAAATGATTATTTTTTTTCTCTTGCAATGTCCCTCTTGTCCTCTAGGAGCCCTTGTTTTGTTAGTAAGAACCCTGTTGTTGACTCTTCTGTCTCTTAGCACACCTTGACTAGTTCAGCACTTGCCCCGTGCTTTGCAACATGCTGCACAGGAGAGGAAGTGGCACCCGGCTGTCTGTTGGAAGCTCAAAATTTCTTATTGCTGTTTTGTCCTAATTCTCATCATATTGTCCTGTTCAATTTTCCTCAGTACCTTTCGGGACTCTCCTGTCGTTCGCATCTGCCCTTATAGATCATTTCCCCCTTCTTCCACTGTTGTGCAGCCTCTTCTCTTCCTTCATGTTTTCCTCTCCACTGTTATTCTGAGTTGGAGAGGGGAACCTGGTGAGTTGCTGGCTCTCTTAGAGCAGGAGTGAGCTGGTGACACTGCCGGTGTGAGAGAGAGAGTTAGGAAAAAACTTTTCAGTGCTGCTCACAAAGAGAGAGGAGGGACCAGTAGTACATGGTCAATCATCTCTCTAGCTTGCTCTGCATGGACCGGGCAGGAAGAGGTTCAGTGGCTGCAGCTCTGGCTAGAACCTGTCACAGGCCTGAGGGTAAATCTCTGAATAAACCTGAAGGGAATATACTTGGCAGGCGTGCCAGGATGTTTCCCCTGATGTTCCTGCTGTCTCCTATTATCCTTGCCTATCTGCAGGTTAAACACACCTCTGTTGATTGTCACCTCCCAGCCCGTGGAGACATGGACATTCTCCTGCACTGATTGTTCCCTCCTGAAGCAAGTGCCTGCAGTAGGTCAGGTCGATTGCGCTCCTGGGCACCCTCACATTATCCTTCCCTTGCTGCGGAGGGAAGCCCTGGTGACTAGCCCGAGCGTTGTCGTCAGCCGTTATTAGGTCCCTATCACAAATGCTGTAGCCCTCCTCCTGAGAAAGAGAAATCTGTGTCCAGTTACCTGCTAATGTGAAGATGTTAGAAAATGGTTTTTAATCCCACATATTTTTGTAGCATGCATGACTTTGTCAGAAGCAGCGTTAGAATTATGGAAGAACAGACACTTCTTCCAGTACTTTCAGGTAGCTGTTCCTTGAGGGGCTTCTGTTTAAGTAACCTAAGTCTAGTTGCAGTTCACGGGGAAGTGTTCCTGTTACTGAAACGGAATGTATTCTTTGTCCACAGACCTTGACAAACTAGACAATGAAAAGAGGGAGCTGATTCAGAACGACATTGCTGCTCTTCATCACTTTTACTCAAAGCACTTGGAGTACCCTGACAATGCTGCCCTTGTAGTTCTCTTTGCACAAGTAAGTTGGCCAGAACACAGCCTGCTTAGGCGCATGGTGCTGTAGGAGTTTAGCCTTTGTGAAAGGGGAAAAACGTTCATGGCAATAGAAATAGTAGTTCTTTGCTTATCTTAGGGAGAGCTCAGTGTGCCTGATAGAAAAAGAACATCTAACTCCTTGGGCAGAAGTGGCTGGACATGCCCCATTTCAGTAGTGAGGGGAGAGGCTCTTCTCTGTAGCCTTTCTATGAGATGCTTCTCAAATGCTGAAGAAAAGGGGAAAGAGCCTCTCTTAGACTCTGTCAAAGTTAGGTTTCTTTGGGCTAAGCAAAGTGCAGCTGTCGTTGAGCTTACACAGAAGGCTGCTGGTCTGAGACCCTGCAGAGGCAAAATCCTTCATTCAGGCTTCAAACTTGTGGAAATTCTTGCTGGTCAGGTCATCATTGCGTTTGACCTTCACAGGGAGTAAGCTTCAGAGAAGTAGAAAGAGCAGTCTGAAACTTTTATCTGGTGTGTGGCTTTTAAATGCAGTCAGGTAGATGAAGGAAAAGCAGGACGTCTTGTTAGATAACTTCTGAAACGTCTCACCTCTTTTTTTCTCACCTGCTTTTCATATGCATCTAAATTGAATGTACTTTAGTAGATGGAATAAAACACCAGTGGAATACTGAAAGATCCATTTTCTTCTTTTTCCTCCAGTACTTCAAAATAAGCTAATTTTAAACTTAAATGTCTGAGTAAAAAATTTATTTTTTCTATTTTTTTCTAAATGGGGCAGATGTTGACTGCTGTGATGAAAGCTGAGATGGCAAAACCCTGGTTGACAGAGCTGGTTATCTACCAACAAGGAGGCAGTTACTATTTCCTTAGTACAGAGGCCCTGTTATTCTGTAGGGGTATGATTCTTCAGCATGTTTAGTATCTGCTTATCATCCATTGTGCCGTTTCCAATTATACATTTCCCTTCAATGAACAAATTTCCTCTGTTTTGAAAACTTTACAATTTGTATTTGTCAGAGAGACACTTTAAAGACATCATTAGGTCCAGTTTCTTGTGGAGTTTCTGAATGTTTTGTTAGAATGTAGCCAGAATCCTCAGAGATTACATTATTTTGGCTCTAACGACTTTTGCTTCATGATCTGTCCTGGACCAGCTCTGCCAGGTCATGGTACTTTAACTTCTGTGAACTGCTGACTCCCAGATCTGATGTTCCATCTAGTCTTCTCTGTGGGTATCTAATGTCACCCTTAGGTGTCACCTTAAGCTTGTGCTGGTCACTGGGCAACTCTCTGCCACTGTGGATATTGCAATTTTTTTGAACTAAAATATCCAAGGGTCATCTAGATGCTCCTCAGAAGTGTCTTGAAGGGCACAACCTGAGGTTTTAACACCAGCATAAATCTTTCTAGAAGAAGGGGAGGCATGTCAGTGCTTGATATGTGCAAACATGTTTCCCAATGATTAGTTAACTTAGCCTAAAACCAATAGTATGCTGCCGCTCCTTTTTTTTTTTGCTTCGATGCTTTCTCTGGCCTCACACTGTCTACTTTGCTCCTCCATTTGGCGTTTTTTCTCCCTCCTGTGGCTCAGGACAATCATTTGGGACTTGGATACCTCTGACACCTTGCTCACTGCTTTTTGTGGCCTTTGTCTGATGTTTCTTACTCAGCCCAGCTCAGGTGTGATTGGTCCTTTGAGTGTAGCACAGATTTTTGTCCAAACCATCCTCACGTTTTGCTGCTCTCCTTCCCCACTGTTGGCATCATTCTGCTCCCTTTTGTCCCAGTGAAACATACTTCTCCAGACCGGTGCTCTTCCTCTGCAATTGCACCTTGTCATACTTTTCAAACAGTTTTTCTCTTGGCACGAGTTCCGGTGTCTCATTCCTTCCTTGAAAACCTTACGCAGTTTTGTGCCTCACTTTGCACGTTCCCTTTTCCATCATTGGAAACAGCCTTGAGCTGTATTTTTTTTCACTGTAGTATTTAGTCCCTCCACCTTGCCTTTTTTAGTCATGCATTCATTGGGTAAATCCAGTGGTATCTCATCCCTTCCAGTTATTGCTCTTGTGTCATTTCTGGTATGATGCCTTGAAGAATTGGGTTGTCTCTGGTGAGTGGAGGAGAGTTGATGATAACTCACTACGTATTTTTAAATGTGCCCCTGTGATTCAAAACCATCAAGCTGTTCTTCGAGTCGGCCTTTGTAGCCTTATATTCTTACTTGCTGCTGCTATAATATTTTCCTTCTAGTGTTTTTGTAGCCAGCAGTTATATTTTGATTTTGGTTCAGGTATGCTCATACATTGACTAGGGCAGTAGCACACTCATCTTGAGAGACAGGGAGCCTTTGGATGCTACCTTGCTAAAAATAGCAGCATAAAGATCAAGCAAAGATACCGGTGAGTGGATCGGAGAAACAGGCAAGTGTCCTTAATCATGAACTCATCCTGAACAGTTCATACCTGTGGCTTTTGGACGCATTTGTGTATTTCTAAAATCTAATCCAAGATGTATTCCAGCTTGTGGGGCATATTGTTGGTGGCGTTTGTTGTCAACTCCTACCCTGTCAGACCAAATATTTAATCTGTACTTGACTGACTGTTGTTGTGCCCATTGTAGCTTCAGCTGGAGTCGGCCACATGACAGTAGTTGTTTTACTTCTTTATTCGTGCTTTTGTGACCATTTTGATGGTTGTAGGGAGATGTTGGTGAAAGTGGAGTGGGTTCTCTGCATGCTGGCGTGTGTGCGACTTGCAGTGAAAGTGGAATAAAGTACTTGACTGAGGTGCACTTTGGTCACTTAGTCGCACAGACTATACAAAACAAGGGAATTGTCCATGCGTTTTAGCTTTGAGTTTAGCGAGAATAAGAGGGAGAAGATTTTAAAACCTATTTGAATTTATTCTATGAGAAAGATTTGCGAACAGGCTCTTTTGTTCCTGTGTCTGGTTAAATTAGGAATAACACGCTTCCTCTCATACTCTGTCCTTTTCTGTCCCCTCCTATTCTGTGTCTTTATTGGGTTCAAATCTTTCTTGCTGCCTTTATTGTTCTTTATATGTGCTTTAGATGTAGCTGACGTGTGCAGCCCTTGATGACAGATGTCATTGTGGCAGGTGTCCGAATAACATGTTGCGTGAAAGCTCCGTACTGCCCCAGCCCACATGGGCCTTTCAACCCCACATTGCTTCTTGCCTGCATAGTTCTGCTTCAGCCCTTTACTTGTCGTGGCCAAATGAAATAAATCTCTTTGCCATGTCAGTGCCAAGCTTTGTTTCATGTCTGCAATGGTCTTGCTTTTTCTGACACTTTCTAGCGCTCTTTTCAAGCCCTGTATTAGAAATAGTGTGACCAGCAGAAGGGAAGTGATTGTCCCTCTGTACTCAGCACTGGTGAGGCCGCACCTTGAGTATTGTGTTCAGTTTTGGGCACCTCAGTATAAGAGAGATATCGAGGTGTTGGAGCGAGTGCGGAAGAGGGCAACAAAGCTGGTGAAGGGCCTGGAGAACAGACCTTATGAGGAGCCATTGAGGGAGCTGGGTCTGTTCAGTTTGACGAAGAGGAGGCTGAGGGGGGATCTCATCATGCTCTACAATCACTTGAAAGGACATTGTAGAGAGGTTGGTGCTGATCTCTTCTCACAGCTAATTAGGGACAGAACCAGGGGGAATGGTTGCAAGTTGCAACAGGGCAGGTTTAAGCTGGACATTAGGAAGAAATTCTTCATGGAAAGAGGAAGAAATTCTTCACAGAAAGAGTGGTCAGACACTGGAACAGACTGCCGAGGGAGGTGGTTGAGTCGCCATCCCTGGATGTGTTCAAGTGTCATTTAGATGTGCTGTTGGGTGATATGGTTTAGGGGTGACCTTGTAGTGTGGGGTCAATGGTAGGACTTGATGATCCCAAGGGTCTTTTCCAACCTGAATTGTTCTATGATTCTGTGATTCTCTTGGTTGGCATTCCAAGGTGCCAAGGACACTGGATGTTGTGTCCTGAGCAGGTGCACGTGTTGGACTGTTGGTTCTTTAGTGTCCTGCACATTCCTTTGGATAGGGATTTTGTCCTCACTTTGCTTTTTGAGAGGTCTGTAACTCTGTGTGAGTACAGATGAGGTAGAAAGACAGTCGTAAGCAGGTGGCTGCCATGGACTTTGAAGTATGAGAATGTAAAGTGTGAGTGTGCAGCTGAGCAGAAGCTGATCTAGTCTCTTTCTCTTTTTCCTTAGGTTAACTGTAATGGCTTCACAATTGAAGATGAAGAACTCTCTCATTTGGGATCAGCCATATTTCCTGAGTAGGTTGATGTTAATATTTTTAAAAATAAAACTTAACTTATTTAAAAACAAAGGTTCTTCTACCTGTATGGAAGTAAATCTCTACTGAAAGAAATTTAGTGAAACGCTTAATTTGTCTCGTTTTAAATATCTTCAATTAGCTAATAAAATGTGGCCAATGATTTGTATCAGTGTTTCTTAAAGATCTAGTAATTTTGATAAAATTGCAGTTGTAATTTGTTTTGCAGCTTAGGTTGTGAACTATACACAGACTTGTAGAAAGCAATTACTTGGCTAGCACGTTCTGGACAGGGACATCATGTGACGATCAAAGTAAAATGAAAAGGGTTGCAGGTGACTTTATTCACAACTTTTTGTTTAGGCTGGATATAATCCTTCATCTGGTGTTCTCTGAACAACACCGCTTCTACCTTTGTTCTCTGGCAAACAGTAAATCCCTTTCATAACTTCTTTCAGCCTTCTTGGATGTCTTAAAAACTACAGTGCTTTATCTTGCCATGAGAGTGGAAAAATACGTACAAGCTTATTTGCCTTAAAAATAAACTGCCAATTTTAAGTGTTAACTGCAGTTTGTGGATGGGGGAGCACAGCTCTTTTAGCAACATTTTTTCCATTTAAGTCTGCCCTTCCCACTTAATGTAGTAGCAAAGAGGAATATTTTCTGCCCCTGTTCTTTGCAACCTCAGTACTGAAAGTATTATCACTGTCTGCTCAGGTTGACTTCCTCGCGAGACACAGATTACCAGTAGCTTATCTATGTCAAAGTAATCTAAAACTTCCAGATGCTCAATTAAAGCAGGGCCTGATTTTACTATGTGCTACTGCATATAGAGAGTAGTAGATAGTCCTTACTTCACAGAGCTTCCGTCTTCAGGCAGGTCTGTTTGAAGTCTGTATCCCTGATCTACAGATTGGAAATTAAGGCCTTGAAATGCCCAGGATCAGAGTCCTCAGAGAGGAGAGTATCAAGCCAGGATGTTCTGGAAACATTTGACACCATCCTTTGTTTGTAAATGCTCAGCATGCAAGAGCCAGATCTTTCCTACTTAACAGTTAAGCCTGTGAGTTAAAAAGACTGAAGAGACTATTATTTTGCTAGATTGGAAGAGAAGAAATTAAAATTACATATTTCATTTCAAATAAGCAACAATTTGCACCTTCTCCAAGCTTGGTAGTAAAGCGAAGTGCTTTTCTCTAGCAGTCCAAGTTTTTGTGTAAGTCATTTTCTTGCGTAACAAAGAGATCTCTTCCCTCCTGCTTCAAACGTGGAGGCTTTTCACATTTTTCATAGAAACCAGCTGAAATTTTAACACCCATCTTAAGTTGTGATGCAGAAAATGGCTTTCGTTTTCCTTTATTTGCTTGTTTCCTTTAGGTTAAATGTGCTTCTCTTTCTTTCTCTTCGAGGAGAATAGTCTGTCATCGGTACCTAAATAGGATGTTGATAGTTAAGCTGTTTGAGCACCCCTGCCAGCTGTCCCACAGCACTATAAGAGTGGGAAAATAATAACTTGCTTAGTCCTGCAGTAATAGGATTTGAAAATTGTAATGATTCATTAGCACAGCCATTCTCCATGTCATTAGAATAAATATCAGTACAACAGATTTTCCCAAGGTTACCTTCATACTAAGCCTCAGAATAAAAAGAGCTTACAGAGAGACTGACTCAATCTTTCAAACTTGTTCTGTGAAGTGATGCTTAACTTTTTGCCTGTTGCTTTTGGTGATGGTGGGGGGGGAAAGTTTACTTCTCTACTTTTACAGTGTCGCATTGATGAACCATAGCTGTTGTCCAAATGTGATTGTAACTTACAAGGGGACCTTGGCCGAAGTCAGAGCTGTTAAAGAGATCGAGCCTGGAGAAGAGGTAAGTGCACCATGTTCCAATGTGCTCTGTATGCCTGCATCCTAAAAGTGGGATCCACCTTGCTTTTCAGGATTGATTTTGATTAGAGGATGATTTAATAGTAGGGAGGAAGGACCTTTCGTTTCTCAGAGAAGCGTTAAGATGTTGCTTTGGAAAAGTTGGGCTGGTTCTGGAGGTCGGAAGTGATTCTCGGCGGCAGTATCCTATTTTGTGCTAAAACAAGGGAAGGGCACCTGCAGCAGTCGTGGCGCATCTGCCAGCCTCTGTGTCAGTTTACCTATCTGTAAAATGAGGCTGAGGTTACTGATGTTTGGCTGGTGCTTTGAAATTCCAAGATCAAAGCAAATTATTACTGCTGTAATAGTTCCCAGTGTAATAGTAATGTGTTGAAACTGAAGCCAAAATAAACAAGGTAAATGGGTACAGATAAGTCCTCTGACTTCTGTTTGGACAGAGTATCCACAAAACATGGGGACGTGGTCGTACCACCTCAGCGGTGTTTGCTGGGAAGTCATGTTAAAACAGGAGTGTGGTTTTTAGGTGGAGCGAAGCTGAACAGTGACGGATAAAATTCTGTGAAGTTGAGTAAGGCTCTGGGTTTACCTTGAAACTTTATCAGTCAAATAATGAACTTGGCAGGGAGTGCTCAGCAGCAGAGATGCTTTTTGCTTGAAAAGAAATCAAAAAGATGTTAGATAGAGTTGAGGAGGATGTTCATATATCTGCAGGGGATGAAGATAGGGAACATTCTCTGGGGATGGAGCTTGTATAGAGTTTCAGTGGCTCATTTGTTAGTGTTAATTTAGTGGGAAAGGTTAATGCTGATCAAAATAAGTTCAGGTTTGATTTTGATAACTCTCTTTTGATAATGCTTTCTGAAGTACGTGATGCCAGTTTCAAAGAAGGGGGGAGAGAGGGTATTTTTGTGGATTCTAGCTGTTCACCAATGTGAACAGAAGCACCTTTAGCTGTTGGAGCCAAGGGTGAGTGGTGCAGGTGAGCATCTTCTTTTTATGCTGTTTACTAACGATGATTTGTCTGTGGTGTTGGCAGTCACTGCAAATGCATTGTGGTAATGGACAAGGACTGATCCCGGTTTTGGAATTTTACTGTGGAATCCCGGACATTTTCAGCATTTTTGGGGAGGGCTTACTGTGAGAGGTAGAGATGTGGATTATTTACCTTGCTTGGCACCCTCTTTTGATTGAGTTGTGTCTCAGAAGCTGCGTCAGTTCTCCAGGACCTCACGGCTTTCGCACATTTGCTTTTCTGACTCTTACAGTATTTTGTCGGTGTGAGCTCGTGGTTTCACTTGTGCTCTGTGCGGTCTTACGGCCTGTGTCTCCATCTTCAGGTTCAATGTAGCCATTGCATGGCAACATTTCCAAAGTTTTTTGCTGTAAATACGGTTCCTGCATTTTGCATGCCTCGAAAACAGGGAAGGGAGGAGAGGAGTGGGAGAGGAAGCGTGCGATCACACAGAGGAAGAAGAACATGTGCTGTGTGAAATTGCGCGTGCATTTTACTTTATAGAAGAAAGAAACCTTGAGCATAAAGACTGGGCAAAACTTTTCAGGCAACTATAAATGAGGAAATTAAGCTGCAAAACGATCAGCTATGCCGTGTGTACGGCATGTTTCTTGGGGAGTTCTCATTTTAAAAACAGAGCATTAAAGGTAGTTGCAGGGGTTCTTTTGTGAAGGCCATTGAAGTAGAGGAAGACAGAATAGTGAATGCAAAGGGTCTTTAAAATGTTCAAACCCACATTTTCTTTGCTTTAAAATATAACTGCTAAAGTAAATCAGATATTCATTCTCCTAGAATGGGAGCACTGGGCCTCTCTTCTTTTCAGAGATCTAAAGGTCTTGTCCTAAATTTCTAAAGCTACTAGTGAAAGCTGTTGCCTTAATTTTTGTAGGTTTTTCAGAAAGAAAAATTACAGATTCTAGCCTCCAAAAAAACCCCAGGCCACTGTAACTTATCCTAGACTGGATACCTGGAATTATTTTATTTCTGAAAAGTAGGCATCCGTTTGTAGTCCTGTGGGAGCCCGAGACTTATGCTGTGATAGCTTCCTTATCTGCACCAGAATCTTGTTGTCCTGAGGTTAAGCCAGGGTAATATTTGAGGGAAATTCCACAATGAATAGGAAAGGAAACACTTCTCTGTCAGATTGCACTCACAAATGGTGACTCCTGATGCTGCTGAGAGGTTTGGAATGTGAGGGAGCAGGCAGGTGATGTGGCTGCAGGGATCCACAGGCTGCATGGATATGTAGTCATCATATTACATGTACCAGAACTGATAAATAGGTGTAGTTGTGCTGCTTTTCGCTGACTGCTGTGTTTTTACCACGCAGGTTTTTACCAGCTATATTGACCTGTTGTATCCCACAGAAGACAGAAATGACCGGTTAAGAGACTCGTATTTCTTTAATTGTGACTGCAGGGAGTGCAGTACAAAAGAAAAGGTAATAAAACCGGTGTGAAATATGCTTCTGACTGTCAAGGCACCTACCCAGGTCCTTAGATGTAATATTCTATCTGGTTAAATTACATTTTGAAAAGTAGGATAATAGAGAAGGGGGCGTGGATTTGTCTTTCTGTCTACGAGATTTTCCAATACTCATTCTTTCCACTGTAATCGTGAAACATGAGGAAATTTCCTGGAGAGGCTTGTTTAAAGTTGAGCTACAGAGCAAAGATAAAACTTTGTTAAAGTAGGTAATTGTACTATGTTTATGCTAGCTGGCCAAAAGAATTTAGCTCAGAATTTTATTTATTTTTTTTTTAACTGCATGTTTTCTGCCAGCTCCCAGTGAGTGAATCTTGCTTGGGGCATTTCTGGGGTCTTGTCTGGAATAGAGTCCTGCTGCAGTTCCCGGTTGGGACATCTCAGTTGATTCTAGGCGACACTGTATGACATTGCTGGGTGGTTTGGGGACCCAGCAGAATCGGTGAAACTGGCTTTCCTGCAGTGGCCTCATGCCAGTCTTCTTGTGGGCAGGGTGGTCCTGGGTCACAGCCCCTTGCAGTGTGCAGGCCAGGCATATGTTCATTAGATGTCATCTGGTGCCCTTCAAGGCACGAAGGCAGACATCCAGACAGTGGCCCTTAAAACAAGGTGTTGGTTACTTTGATGAAGAGCACTTAGACGGGAAAAAAGGTACCGAAACACAACAGGTAGTGACACAGCTGTGTCTTTGCAACCGTTTGGACCTCCTTCTCTGGAGATCTTAGGAGAATTGAGCTTTGTGTGGCTTGTTGGTCATTCCAGCCAAGATCAGGCTGATATGAGCCAGTCCTTAAGCTCTAGATCACTTCCTCCCCCATTTTCATAAAGATGTCTTTTTAAGAGCTGCTTCTCAAACTGCACAGACAACCATCTCCTTCCTCTAAATGGTGTCATCTTTTGTAACTTTTCTTTCTAAATAGTAACCAGTATTCTTGTTTGAGGCCATTTTGTTGATACCATGGTTATGTTTTTCCCCACAGTTACCTTGATAACTTTGCCACTGAGTTTAACGAAGCCAGAATTTCACCTGTGATTTCCAACAATGTGCTGCTCTTGGAATCACCTGTCATTCAGCCTCATTCAGCTCTGGAAAGAGTCCCCTGTAGCCCTCTCAGCTGGCAGATGAAATAATAAAGGAAAAAGAAATCTAGCAACAATGCGAGGCTTAAACAGCAACAGATTATGTCCAGATTGCAGCTGACTCCGTGAAGTAGCGAGTTAGATAGCAAGAGTAAACGGAGCTGTCCAGCAGAAATAACAAAATACATGGAAATGTGGTCTGTAGATACACAAGTTTCTTTTCTGTTTTTAATATCACTTGGTTTTCCATGGAGCTTTCACTTGGTAGTAGAATCATAGAATGGTCTAGGCTGGAAGGGACCTTAGAGATCATCTAGTCCAACCTCCCTGTCATAAGCAGGGACACCACCTCTCGACTAGACCAGGCAACACATGCGGACCGAGCGGGAATCAAACCTGCGACCTCGGTGAGGTCATTGTTGTCAGCCCCACGCTCAATCCACTGAGCTAACCGGCCCCCTAAGTAGGTGTAAGGTATATGGGTGTTTCTAGCCTTAAAACTAAACTTGGTTCAATCCCTAATCTCTTGGAAGCAGTGAAATTTCCTGTGCAAAACGGCTTTCATCACAAAATTGAAAAGCTCTGGGATCTTTCAAAAGAAAGGGACTTCGTGGAAGTAGAGAATGGCAGATGAAGTGGAAGGTACAGAGGATTCTAGGATTGCCAGCCAAGGCTTTAGAGAAGAATTGCAGGTGCATGTTCTATCTTTGTTTTTATATTCTTTGAAGAGCTTAAGTTCCCATTTTAATAGAGTAATTTTGTGTAGCAGGTGGAGCTTCATATGTAGGGCTTGGAACCTGCGTTTTATAACATCCATTGTGTTTCCTTCAGGATAAAGAGAAACTGGAAATCCGCAAGCTGAATGAGCCTCCCTCGGCAGAGGCGGTGCGGGACATGATCAAATATGCCAGGAACGTGATTGAGGAATTCAGGCGAGCCAAACACTACAAATATATCCTTTGTCTCGCCCTGGCTCCATGCACGGGCTTAGTGTGTGACCTAAAAATCTCACCTGCTGGATCCCTTCAGAAGGAGCTGCAGGAGAAATGCTAGGACCGTTAGGAGCTAAACTTACCTTGGTCCTCTTTTTGTCTGGAGAACTGTCCCTGGAGACAGGGGACAGTGCTTCTTTGGCATTACCAGGGGTAATGCTGTCTAATGAGAGGCCGCCTATTTATTGGGTTCCTTGACTACTTCCTACCTCCTAGTGAGTTACTGGAGATCTGTGAACTCAGCCTGGACAAGATGGGTGCAGTGTTTGAGGACAGTAATGTTTATATGTTACATATGATGTACCAGGCCATGGGTGTCTGTCTCTATGTGCAGGACTGGGAAGGTGCACTGCGTTATGGGCAAAAAATCATCAGACCATACAGGTAAATAGCAGACTTTTTTTTCTTAGTGCTCTAATTCAGCAATCTGAATAACTAAGGCAAGTTTGGACAGAGATCACTTTTCTCGGTATGTGTTGTATAAACATGCTACATATTACATCACTTCTGAAAAATGAATGTTTAAATGCTGGGACAGATTTTGTTACTGCTTTGAGTTCCCCAAATAAGTTCGTGCCACCTTGGCTAATGTGCTAGTTCTGCTTAGCTAGATAAATGCTGGGTGTTTTAATTTCCTAGCACTTTGCTAAAGAAGAGCTTCGAATTGCGTCTGTAGTTAGTGCTTTGTAGGAGGGAGGGAAGGCAAAGCCTGCTGTTGTCAACCTCCTGCCTTCTCCCGGCTGCAGGAGAGCAGAGCCCTGTCCCAGGACTTGGGCTGAGCAGCAGAGGGAGCTGGAGCCGAGCTCAGCCCCTGCGCTCGGAGGCTATGGGTGCCATCGTGTTCCTCATTTCCACTGACCTGGAGCTGGAGGAGTGGGAACAGTGTGCAGGCTGAAGCCCCGTGTGGGGCAAGGCAACCACGTGGCCTCCGCAGGAAAAAAATTAATGCTCTCTCCGATTAAATTTTTTTTTTTTCCATGTTGTTACGGTGGTGGATCTCGCTCACTAGAGCCGGACATGTTACGTACCTGATCTGATCCTGCCACGAATCTCCCAAGCATATTCTAGTCTTGAGACATGACCTTCTTGCCAACGGGAGGGGGAGCACAAGTAAAGCTCTCCCTTTGGAGCAGATGCCAGTGTGAAGTCACAGATCACTTGGCAGAGAGCAGCGATACAAAGAAGGAGCCAACATTCCCCCCCTGCCCCGGGGGCTCAGTACTATTTATCTTCCCTGAGACTTGCCCAGCTCCTCTGGCTCTGAGCCTGGCATTCCAGGTCAGCTCTGCTGAACTGGGCTTTGCCAGCTCAGTGTGTGTGAGGACAGAACAGCGTGTGTTGCTGTACCCGCTGCCCAGGGCCCCTCGCTTTCCGTTAAAGACCAGCTATTGTGGAATAGTTACTTCTGCAGGTGTAGGGTGGCTCCAGAAATTCGTAACAATGCAGTCTCTTTCTGTAGCTGGCCAGCTGAGAACTAGTGGCAGAAAGTCGTTGCCATCTGACAGCTGTTGGGAGGCATATGGTGGTTTCAGTTCAATTCCCAACTGACAGGCGTCCCCATCCCAGACACAGTTGGCACCGACTCCTGGCAGTTGTGGCAGAGGGGATGAGTGGTGCTGAATGGGCAGGGGCAATGAGAGGCGGCTTCTTGCCGCCCGAGAGGGAGATTGGGGCTAGGAAAATGCAATGAAACTGCCAGGTTTGATGAAGCTGAATTTCCTTCTCTCTTGCAGTAAGCATTATCCCTCCTACTCGCTGAATGTTGCCTCCATGTGGCTGAAATTAGGGAGACTGTATATGGCACTGGAGAACAGAGCGGCTGGAGTTAAAGCCCTGAAGAGGGTATTTATTTCCTGGTTTCTTCATTAATAACACCAGTTTGGGCATGGGATCACTGAAACACCGCGTGCTTCTCTGTCAGTAAGCCTGGCTTGGTAGGAAATGCACCATGGGTTAATATATTTGGTTACTGGATTTTTTGGCTCGGTTTTGATTTTTCCAAGGATGCAGTTACAGGTCTGTTCTCACATACAGGGGGTCTTACCTTTACACGCTGGACTTCTGCTGCAGCAGCTGGAGTGAGCATTGCACTTAAACATTTGCTGTACATTCTTTGCTGAGCTCCAGCTGCACTAGTCTAAATGAAGCAGAACTCTAGCTACTCCTCACTTGCTAGATAAGGACAGAAAAAGTGCTTGGCTCTTAGAAAAGGCACTTAGTGTTTCATTGAAGTGCGTGATTTCCATACCCAGGTTAAACTGGGCATGTTTTTGGTGGTTATTTGTTCTGGAACCACTTGATTTTTAAATAGCTGAAGGGAATTCAGTGCATCTGGTAATGCTGCAGTTGGCAAATACAGCTTCTGGTTTTACGTTTTTCTTCACCCTTTTTATTAAGTCTGTTCCTTATTATTTCAGTTTTTCTTCTATTTCTTTTATTAGTCTGTACCACGTTTCTCAGCTTTCCTCCCCTGTTGTTGTTGGACAGAAGTTTAGTTTCTTAAGCATCAGTGACTACTGTAGCATATAATGACTTGGTATGGAGTGTCACAATCTTTTTTTTTTTTCTTCCTTTTTAGATTCTGTTAAGTTTGTAGCCAGCAATAACACAGCCATCTAGCCATGATAAAAGATAGATACTCCAAGAATATAATGCTCTAAAATTTAACTGTTACCTAGTTTATAGCATGAGTTTTCCTTTGCTGTGGTGTTGAAGCTTTGACTAATGCTGGGACTTGTGCCAGTAGGAACATAGGATGGGGGGTTGGGAAGTGTAGGTAGATTTGTTGGCATAGTTAGCTTCCTAACACAAACATTTTCTAATGACTCACTTCCAAAAGCTGCCTACAGGAACTGCCCAAAGTTATCCCAGCCCCTGATGTTTGGGATTTAGTGGAAAAACAAAACCATTGTTCTCTGTGGGTTTGCAAGCAGCTCATCCAGAAGGCCTTCCTTTCTTCTTTAGGGCAGGAGGGGGAGCGGAGTCATTTCTCGCTGCTGCTGAAGTGGAACCAAAGGCTCTTGTTGCACTGACTTAACAAACACAAGAACATAATTCCGTAAAAGTTTCCTGAGGAGAAAATGAGTCAATGCTCTGATGGCTAGCGTGCTGCAATTCCTTGCTTTGTCTTTAGCACTGCGCTCTTTAAACGTTCTCAGACTTATTCCACGCTTCTTTCAGTCCTATCTATGACTGCCTCTTATTGCAGCTGTTTGGGGCCACACCTAGCCTTTTCTCAAGTGGAAATTTTGCCTCTGCACCCACTCCACAGCGCACTGCAGGCAGCAGCTGTAACGTGCAAGTCAGTGGGTTTAGCTGCCTCAAACGGCCACCCTTAGAACCAGAGCAGGCTGTAGGTGAAACGGCAGGAGTCAGGAACAGCAGCGTCTGTCTGAACAATCTGACAAGGTCTTAGTTTTGCCTCGGTGGTTGCCTAAGCTGTGGCTTCCTTTGTAAAGCCGTGGTGGCCCCTGGAAGCGGCAGAGGGTTTTCAGACTCAAGTCTGAAATGCCTTAACGTAATGTCTGCAGTAGTAGGCCTGCTTGTCTCTGGCAGTGGAAGGCTAAATTGTTAGGAACAGAGCTCTGTCTGATACCGGTTAAGTCCTCTGCCAGGATATTACCCACCTCACTTGCAGTTTTCTGTCCTGGAGCTGGTTGCATTCAAAGTAGTTTTGTCAGGAATATCATTTTGAAAGGTGCTTTGGGATCCTTTAAGATGAAAGATGTATTCTCTGAATGTAAAACCTTTATTACTTAGTTTTGAATTTCATTTTATTTCCTACTGGGTTTATGACTACAAGGGGACAAAAAGTAGCTAGAGGTGTCAGACTGTTTCAAACCTCTAAAGAGAGTATTTATAGCCTGGTGTTATATATGAATCAATTGTGTGAATATTTTTTTCTTTTCATAGGCAATTGCTATCATGGAAGTAGCACACGGGAAAGATCATCCATACATTTCAGAGATCAAAAAGGAATTAGAGGACCACTGAGCCTTTGAATCTATGCAATCCTTCAAACCTTTATTTAAAAAGCCTTGTTATGGAAACCTTCAGGAGCACTTTGAAAAGTGGTAGAGTATGAACACAGTTCTGTCCTATAATTGGAATGACAAACACACTCTAGGCCTTGCAAAATTGTTCCCAGCTTCCACACATCTACAATTGCCTATTTTTTTTTATTTTTTTTTCTTTTAAAGGAAGCGTCTGTGGCTTCTTAAAGGTTATGCCTTTTGAAAGCTCACATGCAAAAATGGCCATTTTTTTCTTGATGGATTTTAATGTGTGTCTTACTTGTGTAAAGTAAATAAAGTGGTCTTGGCCCCTCTTGATTCCTCTTGTACACTTACCATGGGCACAATAGTTTCGTGACATCTACTTTTGCCTAAGTCATTTCATTTAATCTGACAAATTAACTGGCCAAAGCTGTGGGGGTTTTTTTGTTGTGATTTAGTATCCAATTCTTCTTTCCACATACCATTTTTGTTTGCAGTGGCTTAGCTGAGAGAAAGGGGGAATGGGGCTGATGAATTCTGCATTTTGTGCAGGAAAGCCACCATTGTTCCCTCAGCTGGTTGCATGCGCAGGTCCATCACTGCACGTGGGGATTCAGCACTGCAAGGACCTGGAGCTCAGCCTGTCTTGTCCAGAGAGTGCTGGCACCAAGCTCGGAGGCTCCCACAAGACGTGAACTGCACAACTTCTGTCCTTTTAATCCCCTTTATAGGTTGAAGTGAATTTATTGCAGAAGAGAGCTTGCATTTCCTTATGGACATACCTTTGCCCGCAGTGGATTAAAGCTAGTCTATTAATATGTTAGCAGTTACTTTTAGTAGAGGAACAAGAACACTTTTCTGAGGAAAAAATCCAGGACTTTACTTTCTCTGCCTATAAATAATACCAGAGTGTGGGAGTTTTTTTTCTCTATTTAGATCAATTGCAGGAGCATGTAGCTGTGTACTTCTAGCACTGGAGTTGAAATATGTTGCACGGCAAAACCACCTGACCATTCCTTACTGCTTTTCACAGCTTTTATAAAGTATGATGAGAGAGAGAGAGCACATAACCATTAAGAACTTCATCATATTTTCTTGCATGTAAGTGCTGCTCTGAAAATAATACTGTGAGAGAGCAAGGGGTTTGTCCACTCATGTTGCTGAAAGCTTTCACTGCTCTCTAGCCAGCAACTGGTGCTGGAGTACATAAAACTACACCAAATCTTATTATTCCAGAAAATGAAGGCTGCTTAACTACAGCCAAGCCTAGGGAGATGGCACCAGAGCTGACTATTTTCATCCTAACTTTATCATTTCATGTAAACCCTTGTCCAGGGAAATAGTCTTCATCTTGGAAAATCTGTCTGCAGCCCAGGTGATACCGCAACACTAAAAAACGGATTAGCCTGGCATGAGCACCAGCAGGAGCCTTGCCCCTGTGAAACCTGGACTGCTGCTTACACAAAGGATCTTCAGAGTGTCCTACCTGTGCCCGTCGGCATTTAACACAGGTATGGTAGGTGCAAATACAAACCCTTAAGCTGTTACAGGGAATGTCACAAGAGTAGGTTTCCTTGAAAAACATGTTTTATTGTATATTGTGAATATGAAAGACAGCCTTAGCAAAAAAACTTAGTGACTGAAGACATTCTTGTATTTGCAAAAGCATATAAGAAACTATTTACACAAAGGCAGTGAAAGGGGGTAAAAAAGTATTGCAGTCAATTAATGCCAAATAGAACTTTATAAAAAGAGAAGGAAAAGAAACAGTGCAAAAATACTGTCAAAAGTAATCAGTTCTATACACAAGATAAAACTGACAAGCATAAGCTTATGTACTGATATGAATAATACATTAGAATATAAAATAGCATGCATAGATTATTTTTTAAAGGCTTTCAATGGCATAGAATATTTCTGCCATTCAGCCCTAACAGGAGGAAGTCGGGGACAGGGAAGGCCGATAATTGATGTCTTGTTTCTCTACAAACTGTGTACATACAATGAGGTGGTGAGATTCAGATCACTGTTTAGTGCTAAACTGTCATGAACAGAATTATGGAACAAATAAAACAGGAAGCATCAAAATACTGAAGTAAAACAGGACAGTAAAATCCAGTGACATAAAACTTAAACATGTTATTTCATTTAACACATGTTCCACACAATTATATACGGGAATATTACAGTCATCTGCATATGTAAACCTTTTCCCTTTGTAAAATAGCCAAAGAAGGGTATTTTACAAATGAGAAAAACATGTTTTCCATCTGGAGCAATCATAACAGGACAAACAACCTATTAGCAATGATTCTGGCACTAAAGATTTGTTTTCTTTTAAAAACCGAGTAGCAGCAAGAAAATACTTTTATTTAACATACACAAAAAGGAAGTTCTTACAGACATAATGAATAATTAAGTTGTGGTACTCACCAGCACAGGACATTGTGAAGGCCAGAGGAATAAATGGGTTGTAAAGCAAAGGTAATTAGATTCATGGGAGATGGATCCATCACTAGTATTAAACACAGCGAGTGGGATATAACTTTTACCTCAGGAAGTCTTCTCCATAGATTTGTGTGCTCTATCCATGTACAAGATTGCTGATCAGCATTTATTTTAGAATCACTTGTGGGCTACACATACATAGCGGGTATTGGATCAAAAAATAAAATATTAGTTTAAAATGACCATCTCCACTGAAGCACTGAGACTTACTCACTCTTTTCCAACCTTTGTTTTGCCATTTGCATTTCTGTCTGTTTACAAGAAATTTTAAAAAAGCTCTTGAAATGATGCAAATATTTAATAATATTTGTAGGCACCTGATAATATTTTTAAGGCACCTAATTTAAGTAAGTGGAGCAGAAATGTCCCTCAGTATACTTACAAAGGGCTACATTAGCAATACGCTAAGTAAGTTCTCACCAGTGTGTCTCCTGCCAGCTGAAACTAGTTTAGGGAAAAAGTGTTTCAAATAAGGCCGAGCAGTTAGGGTCCCTGTATAGGAGCAAGCTTGGGGGAACGAGCTTCATCTTTCCTCGGGTAATCAACAACAAGGGGTGCTTGAGCTGAAACAAGTGGGACCTGAGCAGCCCATGTCCCACCATCCGCCGGTGCAGCCAGAGGAGGGTGGAAACAAGATACCCACAGCTCTGAGCGGCATCAGAACTCTGCTGTCATCCCTCCCATCCCTGATCGGGTAATATGGGGCATAAAATGCTGAGATGGTAACTTTAACCAAAAATGTCATGCCAGCAACCTCAATGCTATCATTGGTAAGAGTTTAAAGACAAAAAAAGAACAAAGAAAACCACCAACAAAAAAAAGGGTGTTAAATAAAAATGAGGAGTGCACAAAAAAAGGGAAACATACACAGCGGATTGATTCCCAAGTCAGACTCACTCATCCACTCTGAGAAGAGTCAGAGAGCACCAGCTAAACGTGCCAGACCACAACACGGGGACCTCGGGAGAAGACCGCTCCTGTCAAACTCAGGTGCAGCTTCTTTCATTGACCATTGATGCATCTTTGTGAGTTTTTCAATCTAGACTTTACTCCGAATGGATGAAACTCGTCTCTTAGAACCTACTCACTGTCATGCCTTGATGTTAAAAAAAAAACATGCAACACAACAGAGAGCAACTCCAAACCATCCTTATACTTCAGGATTCTGTGGGACAGAAACTAAACTGTACTGCTGCTTTAAGTCTCATGTGTTCGTTCCTACAGTGACTAATAAAACTGGATGCAAAATGGATTTTCCTGTCACTCCCTAAAGGTTAGGAAATACTGCCCAAGCAATTTTTGGTCTGATAAAACTACAACAGGTTCAAAGTCAGAAGGTTCAGATTTCCCCCTACAAAACTGGATCACATTTCAAATCGTAGAGAACATCAGCATGCTGAGGTCTGGTTGCAAGCTGAGGTGGAAAGGAACCTCTGAAGACAGGCACCAGCCCAAATCACTTACAATATTAGCAGATCAAGTCAAGATAAAATCTAGCAGGGAAAAAAAATACACTGAAGTCAGATGAAAGGAAAAGTTTAAAATTACCATTCTTTGACAATGAAAAGGAAAAAGTGAGTCACATTGGCCTCTATCTACCGTACCAGCTAGGAGTTAATTGGAAATGACTGTTTACTACATGGCCATTTATTTGGCTCATTAATAAGCACTGGCTTAATTTGGAAAAGGTTTTTGGTGCCATTTTGTAATTAATATTTTTCTAAGACACCTATGATACATCGTTGCATAAAAAACATTTGCTTAATTTTCTACCTTTCAAACACAGCCCTTTACATACTCTTACGCAATAACTTTCCCGTGTTCGTTGTAGAAACAGAAGGATATGTTTCAGCCAAGAAAAGCTGAATAATAAGACATAGGAACAGATTCTTTTCCCTCCTGATTTTCTACTTCTCACATCCAAGCGGAGCAATGGGACTTGACAGCTCTGAGTTCAAACTTAATTCATCATTAGGAAATTATTCAAAAACTTATAACGAGATAACTAATTTAATAGACTTTGCTTCAAGGTTTATTCCTGGGCTTGTTTCCCAGATATAAAGCATCTCTGTGCAATTATCATGCAGATGCTGCTGAAAAGACTTTAAATGGTTGCCGCTAATTTAACAAAAGATATGTTGGCATAGGCAGAAGAAATTAGATGAAAACTGAAGCTTGCTGAAAACTCAACAGTTCCCTAACAGGAACATGGTCAAGATATTACAGCTAAATAACTCCTCACCATTTGCTGGTAGCTGGAATTCTCCACCAGAATTCTTGTCGCCTCGTTAGGCCTGTATTGCAGAGAACCAAATTGACACAGCACAGCTTTGAAAACATTTAGGAAACATTCTGGTACAGAGCCTTAGTGAAGCTCCCACTGATTTTAGTGACAGGTATGTGTGTAGGTCCCTTTGGTGCTGAACTTTAGGCCAATGATGGGACTAAAACATTAAATTTATCATAGAATGGTTTGGGTTGGAAGGGATCTTAAAGATCACCTTGTTCCAACCCCTGCCATGGGCAGGGACACTTCCCCCTAGACCAGGTTGCTCAAAGCCCCATCCAGCCTGGCCTTGCCTTTCCTGATCTGGGAAAGGGATACCAAGAAAGAGAATTTCACTGTGACAGAGTAACTACACTGCATCACGTGTTCGAGGCGCTGTGGAACCTCCACCCTTGGAGATTTCTGAAACTGGATGTGACCCTGGGCAAGTTTGTCCAACTTTGAAGTTAGCTGTGGGGTGAGCTAGGCTGGGACCAGAGACCTCTGAGGCTCCTCCCCAGCCTGATCCCTTCACTCGCAACCCCACAGGCCTGCTGAGGCGAAGCGGGGTTGGACTTGCCCACACGAGGGTGTGGAGATGGGAAGCAGGAGCCAGAGTGAGAAGGTGAAAAACTGCAGTGCAGGAACTTCATCTCTTAGACTAGAAATAAGCGTGGGAGTCCCACCACAAATTGCTGAAGTTTGGGGTTTTTTTTTCTTTTTAATTTTTTTTTAACAGCACAGTTACTATCACTTCTAAATAACTAAGTAAAGGCTACCATGCACACACTGCAAGGTAATTCATAATGTGATTTACTCCAGTGAAATAGTTTTAAGAAAGGGATATGCACTAAGTTGTGCACAACAGCCAGCCAGTGCTGAGGGACAGGGGATGAGGAAGAGAGGACAGATCTAACTGCTCAGATACTTGCAGAGCACATGGATTTTTTTCTTAGCTCTGTTGTAGATTCCCATCATCGGCCTAGGGCAAGCCAGTTAAGAATCTGTGCCCCAGTTAACACAGTGGAGGAGGTTTGCTTCCCTTTTCTGTTCCAATTGTAAACTTCAGGCAAAGACTGCTTCTCCTCTATGTATTTATACAACATCCTCCTAATTGTAACCGGAATCCCTGAACACTGCCAGGATAAAAGAGTAGTAATAAATGAAAGAAAATTCAAGGTGACCAGAGAAGAGAGAAGATCTGTGCAACTTCATACAAAACGCCCTAACAAAGCAAGGTTTGCCAGTACCAAAAGGAAGACTGGTCCATGTGCTCATAAACCACGAGGCAGTGATGGGGGAAGAATCAAGGCAGACTCTGAGCTAAAGCTCTTGAGGGCCACTGTTTGGAGATCTCAGATACGGAGGAAAGACCATATTGATCATTTTGACAAAGTTCAGATGACTGGAAAGTAAAATGATTACAGTGCCAAAGACAGTAGTTCACACGTGCAACTAAGGCAACTGGAGATGTCTGACTTAAATAAGATTGCTTTTCTACAGGAGGTGAGCCTCAGGGCAATAAACTCAGTGTAATTCATGAAAAGGTGCTTGATTTGAGAGGGTTTTTTTAGCCACATTTAGTTAAAATTCCTCTACTGTTCAACCCACAGCCTGCTACAGTTACCAGAAAGACTCATTCACTGCATTTCACCCTGCGCTGCTTCAAGCCTTACCAATTCTGTCAAGCACTGCAGACAGCAGAGTAGCAAAAGCCTCCTTTAAAAAAAGTCTACTATTGCTTTTTTTCAAGGACTAATCTAAAATGGTAATTCTTGTGGAATTTGAACAGTTTAGCACCCAAAACTCTCTGCCCTCACAACATCCTGTGTTCCAGCCCTCCGTAATGTTCCCTGCCGCATGTGCAGAGGCTCAGGCCTCCCTGCTCCAGGACCACGTTCCCTCAGCTTCCCTTCATACAGAGCTAGAGCTGACATCTAGCAGAACTTCTTTTTACCACGGAAGCCGCGTGTCCGGGTCCAAACTGTCCTTATGCGAGGACAAGCCCACTGCCAAGTAACTGTTCATTTCAGAAGCTGTGTAGCAAAATAAAAGCCAGTCAACTACCTTTACAAAGGATTGCTTTCCATATGGACGTGTTACAATGCAGACCAGTCATGTCAAATGTGGTTCAATTTGAAGGTCGCTCTAAGTTTTACAAGTTATTAAAGTAATTCACAAGTTATTCCACGAAAAATAAATTATATCTTGTATAAAATAATCCACGGGAGACTATAGTAAAGAACAAGCATTCCTTACTTTCAAGACAACTTTAAAAAGTGCAATATATGCACAGTGTTGTCAAGGCAGTTCCCCTTGTTCACCAGTAAGGTTCAGTCAGATCCACAAAGCTGGGTCTGGGATGTCTGAAAAGATTAAATCAGTCTGGAGTTTTGCAGGAACTGGATGAGCACTTGATAGACAAACTGGTACTGGGCTATGGTCTGGATCATAAACATTCTCTGCTCCCGCAGGTGTCTCAGCATCACAGGAACGTCCACTTTCTGTAAAGCAAAGTGAAAAAGAAGCGTAAGGATGTAGGTTCATTAAATCAAACTATCATTGTGTCAAATATCAGTTATATCACACAAGGAACCATACTGTAGTTATATAATTCAATGAATTATAACCAACTGCAGCAATTATTTTTCCCTCCAACTTTTTTTTCCGAGGAGTATTACGGTAGTATGTACATGTGACTCTGCATCCGGTGCTTTCCCCACCAAAGCCTACGGGAATTTTTGAACTGATGTAAACAGGCAGATGACCACAGACTTGTCTTCCAGCCGTGTACCACTGATCACCTCTAAGCAGATCACCAACCAAACACATAATAAAGGGCTGCTTCTCTTTGTTTCTTTTTTTCCGTTTCAACTCAGTAAAATAAACACAATATATCACATTGTCTCAGGTTAAAGGCTAGATATAGCTCAGGAGGATCTGGTATAAAACTTAAACAGCTAAGACTGTGTATAGTTCAGTTCAGACCACTTGCACACTGCGCTCTCATCCATGGTCAAACTTATTCTTAGAGGGAAGATCTGAGAGTTTTTTCAAATGGCAAGCAAGATCCTAAGGTTCCTTGAATAAAATTAGAAGCGTGGGCAAATATACTGATCCTTCCACTTAAAGGGAACTCACTGTCACCAAAAGACCCAGAAACTGACACCTGACCTCCCACAGCTGTCCATGCTCGTAAACAACACTCCAGAACTACATCTATGAAGTGAAATGAGGACCCAGTATCTAGAATACACGGTTGGAAAATTCAGCACTGGTCTGTTGAGGTCCACTGAACATCCACGAGCAGCTGGGACACGTTAAGTGTTCTCTGAGAATGCATCTTCCAGCTTAGTTTCATCTGAAAGAAATCCACTTGCGTGCCCTGAAAATGCTCTGCGACAGGAACTAAAGGACAGTAAGTGGGGATGGATCAGGAGATCCACTGTGAAAGTACATCCCTAACCCCGCTGAGCACACTGGGGCACAGGAACCCTATAAAAGTCTGAATTTAAAAGCCAAATGAGTTGTATGAAATTAAAAACCATGAGGTAAAGTGTTAGTAATCACTGCAAATTTAATTAGGTGTTACCATCCTATCTCTGGAATTTAGGGAGCAAAAAAACCCCACCCCATGATGTTATTGTGTTTTATCTGTTACAACAGGTACACGAGGAGCTATTCAAAAGTCATTGAGCCATGAAGCTCAGCCTGCCAGGTTCAAATTCAAAGAGCGTGTAATATGACCCAAGATGAGGGATATGAATTTTCTATGGCAGCACTAACTGCAAGCACTCGGTTCCACGCTATTTTTGAGGAAGCTCTCAAGCAGTTCAAGGTCTAAAAGTGAAGAAGTTACCCTATCAGGCAACACAATCTGTGGTTTGTGATGCCAGTTTGCTATTGCAGAAACGTAAAAAGGAACTTTGCAAGTCTTTTGGCTGAGATGAGAAATGATACAAGCACAACACCTGGGCAAAGGGACAGAGAAACCAATTCAGTTTGCTGCTAACCCTCAGAGGCACAACTGAACACAGAGGCTGGTTCCACATGCACTGGAAGTTTTCCGGCAAGTTTACAATAATGGTTTACATACTGCGTATCCATAAAACTCAGGATCTCCATCCCGTGTAAAACAAGCCCTAACTCACAGGCTATCGCTTTCTGAAAACAAGGCGAAATATTCTGCCACGTACCCCAACAAGCTGTTATAAAAGGACATCTCTAGAGAGTCAACCGTAAAAATTTGTGATGAGTCACGCCATATTGTTTTCAGACAGGTGCAAACGAAAACGCAAGCTCTTTCCAGTTAACTTGGCTAACGCGGAGAAAGTCTCCCCGTCGACTCGGATGCTGGTGAAAGCCACGCGGTCCGTACTGAACAGAGTCATGCGGAACCTGATCTCACCTGAGCAACTGCAACAAAAATGCAGGCCAGCCCCGACCTGCGCACCACGTTCCTCTCTCAGCAGTTTGGTGCTCAGCAGCGCGTTGATTTTTACTGGGCACACAGTGATCTGTGCACCTCCTTGGAATAGGCTGGGCTTGGACTTATCTCGGAAATGAAAGAACAACCCATTCTGCCCACTTCACCTTGCCACTCATAGTTAACTTAGTGTTTTACTCCAGGTAAGCAGAATCTTCAAACTCGATCACAATGCACGCGTCCAGAAAAGACATGAAATGCTTTGCTGAGGTGGCATTTACAAAAAGAACAAGAACACTACTCGTTTCCGACTCCCAAATGAAAAGATCTCCCCTGTGAAAATGCGCTGAAGCTCCAATCGTGAGTTAATGTCCCCACGTCAAGCCCAAACTACAAGCTGGTGGAGCAGAGGTCACAATTACTTTCTTGTTCTCTGTGTTTACAGCAGTCAGGCTGTAATGGTGTTACGTATTACTTACTATACAGGGAGTTACTTCAAGTATATCTGTGCAATGAGATACCCAGCTTTAGACTCCACCAGCAATTGCCCAGAAGCCAGTGACTGAAGCTGTACAGAAGTGGATTAAACATGGCTTTTTACCTAAACCTGAAACCTCGGACTCAAGAGCTCTGGTTTTAATTCCAGCACTGCTACAGACTTTCCAAGATGTTATGTATCAGGATTTTCAACCTCCCTCCCCTTTTTCCCCTCACCACTAAAATGTTAACATTAATACATCTACTTACTAGGTCACTTCTGAGGTAATCAACCAATTCATAGACTAAAGCATTTTAAGTCATAAGTCATTTTATTTCAAGAAAAAACAACTAACCCCACCTCAAAATAAACCAGTGAAACTGGTGCATGAAAAGGAACCCTCCCTGCACTGAATGCAGTATCTGTCACAAAATGGAAACATACTGCTAAGATTTTTAATCTATTTTTTAATTAGGTTTTAACAAACCAAAAATATTAACTTAGTACAATCTAGAGCAAAAAAGTCCTTAAGGCAAATTGTCTTTAATATTAATGATGATTTTCACCATTAATCAAGACAAAAGAATGCTTTAATTAAGAGACATCAGAGAAATCCCTTATTATTGAGCACTACCATCAGCTCCTAGTGAAGATGATGAGAATTCTTCTGAACGTGAAGGCTCACCCTCGTGCTCAGATGTTGAGGTACTGCCTTTATCCTCACTTGCTACTCAGGTACTCCTTTGCCAAATCGGTGACTTCTGTAAACCACAGAAAAACTGAGGCGACCAGAAGGTGTTGCACAACTGTTGGTGTTTGCTCCATTAGCACACAGAGGTTACTATAAAGCAGAGACAGCTACGCTGATGCTCACAAGTGATGCAGGTTTGGCTCTCGTAACTATCCAGACTTCCATTGGGTGTGCAGAAATTTCACGGCTACTGAGTGACCACCTGAAGCAGTTGCTTCTAGATGTCACTGCGTAAGGAAAGAAGTCAAGGAGGCTCAAGAGTTAAAGCTGCGGGAATCCCAAAACACACACCTGTGGGTCCTTTCTGTGTGGGCTACCTCCTTCGCCTTACTCCCCAACTCCCAGATAAAAAGGAAAGAAAAAAAAAGTGTAAATTATGACACAGATCTGCAGGACAGCTTCACCTCTTGTGAGGCCCAACCAGAGTTGGAGGAGGTTCATCTCAGCTGAACTGGGCCCAGGATCACTAGGTGCTGAAGGGGGATAACAGAATAGAACACAGAAAAAGTAATTGTGGCATCAACTTTTGTAAAAGTAATAAAGAGGAAGGTGCACAGGTACTTGTCTGCTTTAGGACTCCCATTTCTGAATAAGCCAGAAAGCTGCACTTTGTACAGTGCCTTGCACAGAAAGACGCCAGTTTGAAACTCCTCTATGGTGACCGAAAGCAAGTGAGCGTTTCAGGTGCTTGCATCCAGCCTTCCCTGAATTTCAAGCAACTCATCCAGCGGATGATTAATGAGAGTGGCAGATGATACACGTCTACTTGTCAACTCTTGCTGCATTCTTATCTCTACATAGAGGTTTTGGTCTTTGAGCAGTTTCTCCGGCAACAGAAACACCCATTTTCAGTAGCTGTTGTGTTGGAACCGCATGGCACGCTGTTACTCAAGATGTGATGGTCTTCCTGGACAGTTCCCCAGTGACACATATGACACTCAAGTTGCTACCCACAGTTATTCTGCCAGTGCTCTTATTCTTAACTCCAGACCATATTACTAGTCTTGTAATATTGGCTGCACTTCCAAAAGTCCTATTCACCCCAACAAAAACACACCTTTTCCTAAGACACAGTGAAGTTTCATTCCAGATGAGATGAAAGAAAATACAAGAGGGAGCAGGGAGTCCAAGAAATGTATTTAGAGAGCAGAAAACTTCAGTTAAAAGAGCAAGGAAGCTGATATTATTGTCTAGCTTCTCTCAGGTAGTCCTTGTAAACATTCTGTCTCTAGACTGTTAATTAAGTAGAAGTGTGAATTAAACTAAATTCTTAAAAGAGAGAAAAAAGTCCCGACTTTGAACGTATTAAAATAATACTAATAAAAAATGCATAATGTCAACTCAACAGAGAACTACAACACATAACCTGCCGTGACAAATCTCTGCCTGTTGCGTTTAAGGCCCTTGTCTCACAAAGGCAAGAAGAAGAAAGTACTTCAATGCCTTTTTATTTTTACCTCAGAAACGTAGCCAGTTTGTCAAAGAACGAGCTTGGGGTTTGGCCCAAGATAGAAGCTGACTTACTTCATTATGCTCCAAGCACCCAATCATCAGTTCTGTCAGGATAACCACTCCAGTCCTTCCCACCCCTGCGCTGCAGTGAACCACGATGGGCGGGTTGCAGTTGTTGCTGCTGTCCAACACGCTGTTGGTGTGGCGACGCACCGACTGGATCTCCTCCAAGTAAGCTGCAAGACAAAATGCAGGCAAAGCTGTAAACATCTCTACGTCTGAATGTAAAAAATGGGGAAAAGAGAATATGGAAGAGTCGTTCTTTGTCAAAGTGGCAATAATGCACATTCTTTAGAACATACTAATTATTTTGGCCAGGGTGCACTGAACAGCACTGAATCCAGCAAGTAGCAGCTGGGTGTCAATTAGCATGTGGGAGTCTGCTCCTTTAAATTAAATAGTTCTCTTAAAAAATTAAATTCTGGTTTCCCCTCTGCAAATCTCCAGGTCCCCTAAGCAGATGATTCTAGACGTTACGTACATCAATTCCTGCTATTAACAGGCTGGGATCAAAACAACAGCTAAGTCCCACTGAAAATACTGCCTGTCAAAGCCAGGATCAGAGGGGAAGCAGGCATCCATCTGTCCTGTTTCCCCCTCCCTCCCTTCTCCCTTCTAGAGTGAGACAGAATCCCACCCACCTCTCTGCTCAGGGTTTGTTTCTCAACAGCTACAAACCCTTCTGGGAGCTCTCTTTGTGCTCTCTGAAGCCATTTCTAGAAAGCGCATGACTCAAGAACAGTTGTCTCGTGAGGCTGTCCCGGTGTTGCTCAATGCATTCTACTGTCAAACTGCACCGAGGACCTTACGTACTGGGAACTCACCCCGTTAAACACATCATGACCTACGACTCTGTCCTCTAAACATTGTTACAGCATAGTCTACATGTGCAACAAAGATGATGTCGGACCTCACCCAGAAAGGTGTACCCAGGTGCCTAACTCTTAAGACATTTAGCTTCCCACTAGTCAGAGTGGAAAGCGAGATCGGAGACGAACTCTCCTGCCCTGACTCTTGGTGTCACGGCGCTGCAGTCTGAGCAGTCCTTCCGACACAGACACGCTCTGGCTGGAGGCCTAGCAACAGCAGGAAAGCTGCCTTTTAATGCACACTGAAACGGGACTGCACATGGTGGCAACCAACAGGACAATCAGATTCCAATCACTGCCACACCCAACCACAGCTATAGGGGTTGGAAGGAGAAGGAAAAGCATGAAACAAACTAGAAACTGGGCAATAGCTTTGTTTTAAAGACAAATCCCACGATACTCCTTTGCCAAAGCTGAAATGTCAGTCTTATTTTCTAGTGACAGAACTGGGAAAAGATAAACGTTACTTACACCAAGCTTATACTATGCAAAGGAGAGTGGAGCACTAAAGGGCGGTAGCTGTGTCAAGACTGAAGTGGAACTAACGGACCTGGCTGAGAGAGGACTTTGCTGCTGCAGCTGCAAAGCTTTCAGGAACTTAGAGGGCAGGCATCTCCAGTGCATCAGTGCACCACGTACGACTCCTTCAGTGATATCACACTCTACTATAGTGCCAGAGATGTGGTCTTTATTAAAAAATGGTTGAATTCCTGTTACTTAACATGGTCACGTTTATTACTTGGTAAGAAGTAGGAAGTGTTATTAGCTCATTACAGATGAACACAATGGCTGTATTTTCAGAAACACATGGATCTGGACCATGTTTAATTGAGAAGGACCTCAGCACTGCCTGGGTACGTGTGGTCAGAAGCGTGGCAGTGAGTTCAAACTCCTTATGCGATGGAGCCCTCTGCTCTTGTGCAGCAAGTTTGATGCCTCTGCACTACTAACCGTTGGCTGTCAGCAACAAGGGCCTCCTATAAAACTGGAGGAGTTGTGTTGTATTTCACTAACATCTGAACCTCTCTCACCCAGACCTCTCTAATCATATTTGTGTGCAGCCTAAGTCTCCTACACTCACTGGGAAGTGGCAATAACTTCTACTGACACATCAGCTGGCAGAGCTATCCTATCATTTGAAATGTCCTGAGTCTTTAGCACTGCTGCTGCCTCTGATTTTTCCTCGTGTTGTCAAGTCTTTCAGGACAAAAATCCTCAATCACCTTAGCTCATACCTCTTGAATCCCACTTTTTTTTTTTGTCTCCAAATCACAGCAAAGTACAACCTAGTCAAGGCAATAACCATTTAATACCAGTGCACCTAGTTACAGCTGGGAAAGAACTGAATCCAGTGTGAGCAAACTTTTCTTTATATACTTTAATCATGCAAGTTAAAACATCTTACACAAAAAGCCTTGGACTTCTTCTGGACACCCATGATCTGGCCAGTCAGTATACTGCAAATGCCACACTGTCCTCTCCTGTCCAGAGAGCAGGTGCTTGACCTTCAGACCAGTGGTCGCATAGCAGCCGGAGTCTGTGCGGAACTTAGTCGTCACCTTGAACTTCCCATAAGTGGCTGAGCTGTGCTTAGAGCCCAGTTTAGGCCAATAACGATGACTCTTACTTCTTCCTCCCTCCTTAATAACAACAACAACAACAAAAGCCATTAGTTCCTGCAATTATAATTCTCTAAAAACACAGGGCATAAAACTTTGCAGGTAAGCCCAGTATTCTTATTTCAGATTAATGGAAGAGTAAGGAGCACCTGACAAAGTAAAGAAAATATCCATTCAAACTTAAAACTCTCAGCCATGTAATATTTCTCAGTGTAGAAATGTGTAAAGAAGTAACTCTTGTCTCATGGTGAATGCCAGCTACTGCCTATATCATGTCGGTAAATACTCTCCTCCTGGGGAAGGCCTGCCTTTAAATGGAAAGCTTCTCTTCAGCAGCTTCTAAGTCTGTTGTTGGTCAGCCTTTGGAACTGGATGGTGACTTGATGTGCTATGGCACTCCCTGCGTTTGCTGAAAGCAGCCAGGCGTAAAGCTGAATGCCGTGTTAGTTAGCAACGTGTGCCAGTTTTCATAACATAGCACATAGCTCTTGGATTACAATAGAAATAACTGTTTTGCTTGGCATAAGAATAAAAAGATGTCGTTTGTTTGTTTGGTTTTTTTTAACGTGGACACTTCAACAGAAACAACAGCTTTTGGTATCTTCAGCTGATAAGAGTGACGGTATGCAGAGCTGGCCTTGGACAGGGTGGAAGTCTGTGTCATTTTAACCAGGAGCAGTTCAGCGCTCTGGCATTCCAATGGAAAACATCTTTGTTTGGTTTGGGCAAACCAAAGCAAAGCAGACGGAAGGAGAAACATTTGTTTCACTTTAGTACTTGCCAGAGTGAGTGTATCAGAAAGTTACAAAGTACAGTATTATAGCAGTAGAGACCTATGTTCAAACAGAGTAAGAGGAAAAAGGATTGTTGATAAAAAAGCAGGTTACTGGAGTGGGAAGCAATGATAACAGGAGATTTGTTCACTTCAGAAAGAACTGCACTCTGTGATTTTACGTACCTCCTCAGCTGTGACCATGGCTATAACATTCACCCCCTGTTCCCACACCATCTGCCAGAAGTCATGGCAGGTGTGTGGCAGAGGCCCTTGGGTAGCGATGTAGTGCCACTCCTCTCCACCCACAGCGACCTGGGAGTAAGGAAATAAAAAAAACCAACAAACTACAGTCAGTGCCCAAATTCACATCAGCGTCTGTGCCAGAACTGCCCTTTAAACAAAAGGGACCACACTGAAACCTTTACTTCTTTGTCGTTCTGCTTTCATTCAGAATTTTGAACAAGAATCATCCTTTTCATAAGGGCAAATCTGACAAAACGCAATCTTTGGTGCTTCCAAGTCCTTTCCTGATGCCCATAAACATAAAGCTTTGAACAAAATGTCATCTATTTTTCTTGACATTGCATCTAGATTGCACAGATGAAAAGTCTTGGGGTTTTTTTTTAGAGGCTCTGTTTCTGAAATGGTTTAAGTAAAAGCAAGCAGTGGACTGACTTCCCTGGGGCTGGTGACAGACCTACAATGAAAGAAAAACTGAGCACCAGAGAAACTGCATTAAAAAGGCATTACATCGCTCCAAATTAACGCACAGGAGCATAGAAAGCCTGAACGCAAAAATTTCGTATGATGAAATCTGAAGGCCTCTGATGTGTAGCTGTCAGCTGTTTTCCAGTCAGGAAAAAATAATTCCTTAAACACTTTTCTGACACCAGTCACTGTTGAAGATGTGGCCAAGCTGGCCCCAGAGGACGACGCAGTTGTTATGCCCATGCACTGAACGTGACACAGAGCTCAGGCAGGCCTCTTGCCAGCGAGTGGCCAGATCAAGAGAGGCTTCATTTCCAGTTACTGCACCTCACACATCTTCGGTTTTTCACAGTTCAGAAGCTGCAAACTACTACAAAATAAATGCAGCGCATGAAATGGCTTTCAAATGCCACATGAAATTGAAGATTATTTAAAGCTGTAGTCATGTGAATCTATTTCCCAATACATAACTGGATTATCAGCCACATTTTACAGAATGTGTTTTATGCGTACTTGCATGACAACATGTAGTGAAATGATTTTTAAAGCACTAACACACAGATTTGCACGCTATAAATTATGTGGTGCCCTGAACAGATCCAGCATTACCTTGGAGTTAACCAGTCTAAAACATTTCCTCATCTACCTGAGGCAGAACTTCATACTTAGGCAGTTAAAAATCACTTGTGTATTAAAAAAAAATTATTTTATGATAGATTATTTGCTATACATCAGAACAAGTTTAAAAAAAATATCTTTTTTTCCCCGCAACATTTTATGTAAAAAGTCAAGCCACTTTTAAAACATTTGAAAATATGCTTACCAGTAAAAAGGAAAAAACAGATGAACTAATTCTTTTGGAAAGTTAAAATGTTTTTCCTTCTCAGGCTAAGACCCTCCTAATTCTACATATTAGCCCAGAGCCACTTCTGACAACAAAGCGATAAATCCCAGGAAAGAAGATTTACAATAGAAATATTGACACGTCCATAAATATCAAGGTGCTGGTGGACAACGCCACAAGGAGCAATCAATAACTCTGACGGGTTTAACTATATCCTATGTTTGAGGAACAGGTCTTGGAATACATTTTCAGAAACCAGTGAGGACCCTTTTATTTGCTGTTCAAACAGCTGTTCATTAAGCTGAGATGCTTGGGGTTCTACACCTATAACCAGCATAGCTCGTTTGTATAACAAATTTTTAACTGCATTGAAATTTGTTTTCAACCCTGTACAACAGCTTGTTCTCTTAGTTTATGTTATGCAGCATTCTTCTTTTTGAATGACGGTTAAAATCTGCAGGACCAGTGCAGGCACGGTCCTCATGTTCTTGTACTAGGCAGGAATGAACACAAACTGCCCGGCACTAACTGGTGTCTTGCGCTCAGGCTGCTCTTGCAATTCCACACTCGCCTGCAGCCCTGAGTGCTGAGCTCTTTAATACTGACTGACCCAAACAGTCAGTTGAAACAGTCGTAAGAACTTTTTTGCTTAATCCTTAAATTATATTTTTTCACTAGCGTAGGTGACGATCTTAATTTCTTAACAACGTGGGTCAGTAGCAAATATGCAGGGAAAAACTGTAAAGCTGTGGGGCTCACAGCCTGAGCAGTGGGAACTGGGATCCTCCAGGCATGGATCTTATCAGGACGATAGAGGAGTTTTCTTTGTCTACTGACTTCTGGTCCAAATATCCAGCCTCCTGGCACATGCTGTGAAAGGACCATAAATAGTCTGGAGGGAATGGGATGCCTGGAATGTCTACTGCATTCTAATGTTCTAACTGCAGGATATTAAAAATTGAATATCAGCCTGCAAACACACACACTGGGCTAACTGAGATAAATTTTGCAGATGCGATTTCACCTTCTAAGCAAAAGCACATCTGCTTGGCTTCCATACGTGACGTTACAAGTGGAAAATACTGGCAAGGACCACTGTCATGTGCTGAAACATTTGTGCACGTTCCTCTATGAATGTGAGATACAAGTGTGCCCAACGCTGACACACAAGGTAAAATGTGGGCTCAAAAGTAGCCAGGGAAAATTTTTTTCTGGCTAATACTGCTTTGCAGTCATAATTTATGTTAGGAATCTCTCTTTTTTTGACCTCCTACAAAGTAGATGAAACATTCTGGGCTCAGAAATCCATCATTGCAGCAAGGTCTGATTATGCAAAAACTCGGTATCTGCTACCTACCAGGCAATGTAGAAAAGTGATAAACAGCCAGGATCCTGGTTCAGAAATTGTTTTGAATCAACAGGATTTAACACTGCAAATCGCAACCAAGGAGGCCAGCAAGTCTCTTTAAACTTTTAAAAGGCTCTTACTCCAGGAAAATACTAATTGAACAGGATGTTTTATTTATTAATTTTGAATTATTTATTTTGAATTTGGGTCTTGCCAATGAGAAAAAACAGACAGCCCTCTCTGACAAGAGAATTTGTCATGTGAGGGAGCAGAGTGCTGTTACTTTTCTCCAGGTAAAGCCAATAAAGGACTTTGCAAATAGTACTGGAAGCTTAAAGAACAAAACAAGCATTGGCAGCGACTGCAGGATAGTTCGCTGCTAAAACTGGACATGTTTGTAAGTAACAGTCAGATCATATCTTAAATTATTGCTACACTGAATTAGCTAGAAATCTGAATTTTGTTGATAAAACCTATTTTCAAACCTAGAAGTTCAATGCAATATCTAACCAGAGACACAGGGATCTTGTTAATACCAATGCATGATCTAGTCGAGAGGTGGCATCCCTGGCAGCAGGGAGGCTGGATTAAAATGATCTCTAAGGTACCTTCCAGCTTAGGCCATTCTATGATACTTTAAAAATATTCTTAAAAAAACCCACTCAACTCTCATAATAAAAGGAAGAAACTTGTTATATATCATTGCAGTATCTATGTGAACATGCATTACTCATAACTACAGATTTTTCCTGAGACACAGAACTGCATACATGGAACGACATTCCCAATTTTTAATAATCGTATCCCAATGTGCTGGTGCATGGAGAAAGTATTTCAGTCAAACCACATGCAGGTGTTCTTTCAGGCTGCATCAGTGAGTGGCAGGGACTCATTCTGCACAGGCTGCTGTAATCCCCAGCGGCTTGCAAGACCATTGGGACTGAAAAATCAGAACATGTAGTGCCTGCTCATTCTCTCAGGTATGAGGTCACAACAACCATATTACTTTGCAGGGTTTGGGCTGATTTAACACATTTGCATGAGGTGTAGGAAACACAGCATCTCTTTCTACATTAACCGAGAGAGACATTTCACAACCAGCTGGCAGAGGTGGGCCCAGGAAAAAGTAAAGATGTCTCTCTAAAATGACTTCCCAGCCTCTACCAATTAAATCAACTCATGCAGGTTGGCTGACAGGGGACTTCAGAGGTGCCCATGCTGACACAAAGGTACAGTGATGCATTCTAAGTTACCTTTCCAGAAGCTCCAGAGTTAGAGAAAACACTGCTGTACATCCAGAAATGTAAACAATAATATACCTTCATTTGCAAAGCAAAATTCAAGGAAGCTTTTACCTTTATGTGTGAAGCATTGATGTAGCCTGTATTATTTTCTTTGGTCGGCACCAGCTCTACTCGGTTCTCCTCGTAAGGCACAACCTCCCTGATGCGGTTGCGCTCCGTGTTTTCAGGCAAGGCAGCAGTAGTGAAGATCCCATCTGCCTTTTTCTTTGGAATCTGCTCGTATTCTGTAAACACCATTCCCTCTTCCAACTTCTTCTTCAAGATTTTGCACTAAGATTTAACAGAAAGGAAGACCAAGTCATTAATTCTTCCTGGGAGAAGGTTTACCACTAGACCTGTCCAAACATTCTTTGAATTTCACTATGTAGCTATAGCGTTCTCTCATGCGCATTTTTTTTTCCAGTTGCAGTTACTTGAAAAAATGTGACACTTCTATTTCTGTTGAACGAAACCACAAGCAAATTTTACATTTTTACATTCCACCTTCACATTTTTTGAGACTGCTACCATAAAAATCAAAACTATGCTAAATACAACCCTGGTTCAGTATGAATTTGTATGTCATTCTACTATAATAGATATTTGTAAAAATATTTTAAATTTATCTCTTTGGGAAGGAAATCATACTGCAAGAAGTCTGATGTGGTCCACATTTTCAAAGCACTCCCTAACTTGCAAGTATGCAATTCCTGTGGCTCAACACAACCCCACCTACGTACGTACAGGCGGAGGTTAAATTGTCATCTGCACACCAGATAACACGAGGCTGCAGATTTCTATCCAGAAAGTCAGAAAGATTCTCTGCAAATGTGTTTTTCAAATCTCAATGGCAGTAACTGTTTCTAATTTCCAAAATTCCATATGCATGCACACACCCACAGGTGCAAACATCAGGAGGCACACAACTTTAAAAAAATATAAAAAATTATCCCATTAGAAACTTTAACTGAACTTCTTGGATGTATCAGAATATTTAAGATTGTATCTATGGATGATCACTGTAGAAAGACTGCCCAATCAAGTGAAAAACATGCAAAATTTTAGATTTATGGCTTGATCTTGCATGACATGGTATGGTCACGTGAAACAGTGAACAGCCTCAGTTTTCACTGACTTCATTAAATGTTTGAGACATTAGCACATTGGCAGCACCCAATGACACACTAGTGTTAACCACAGACCTTTTCCATTAAATGGCTCTGAGAACTTTTTTATAAGAGAAATTTTTTCACATTTTAAATCAGATTTTAATATTTGAGGAACTTCACGCTGCTGGGAACAAAGGGAACGAGCAACATTTCATGAGGCTCCATCTTACCCTCTCATCCATTGGCACCTTGGCGACTTCATCCTGGCTGTCCTCCGGCACTGGAACCCTAGCAACCGAGAGTCCGTTCAGTGCTGCCAACATCAAGGGCCTCTTCTGGGCCTCCAGGCCTGCCATCTTCTGCTTTTCTAGATTCTTTTGGCAAGAAAAGGCACGTTTTCATCTCTGTGTGATTATTTATAATGCCAGTAAAATGCTGGAATGTTTTTTTAATCTCCAAAATCTGCAGCTCTCTGGCCAAGGAATGCAGATGATCGCCATTAGCATCATAAATTCAAATACAACCTCTATTCTTCCTGTTATTCCTCAAAGGCCTGCTCCTACATGAGCACAGAATTTTAATTTCAAAGAAGCAATCCCAGCATATAATACAGTTTACATGCCATCAAAAGACATACAAATACAATCTTGAGCATTTTTTTTCTTTTTGCAAATGTTATTCTGAAAGTAGGACACACAAAGCATCACCCTGTTACGTTAAAGCAGCACGACTGTAGCCAAGGTACCTGGGGCATCTTTTAAAAAGCAGTAATTTCAATCTCTTACAACAAACAGTAAAACACAGGCCATTGATTCTCTTCTGTGATGGTAATGCTTAAAATTAGAAGTTTTCTGATGCACTCAACTGTTATGGCGATTCAAATAGCACCCATGATTTATTTGCCACTAAAAACTGAGCTCACATATCCCAGAAACTGAACACAACAGCAGCCAAGGAGGGATATCGTTCATCATGTTCCTGCATCGTATTACGCTGTGACATGGAGAACCAGAGTATGAATTTTAAATCCATCCTGCTGCCTTACTTATGCCACTGGGAGCTGAAACATCAAAAAAAAAAATAGAGGACAGACCACCTTCACAAGTACCCAAATTAGGAGTATTTTATTTCATTTCCTCAACAGTTCTTTCTGCGGGATTTGGAAGGGAAGCACAAGGCAAGCCTGGTTCTCAGCACGCACATGGAAGCTGTGGTCACGACACAGGCCAAGCTCAGCTCCTACAAACGCACTGCTGAGTCCAAACAACTTCAGACGCATATAAATGATTTCATTTTTCAAAAACCTGTGACCTTTTCCTCATCACTATGTTCCTCCAGAGCAAACAAACAAAAAAAAAAAGAAAAGAAAAATAAAAGAAAAATCCAAATCCACTCTGCTTTCTTTTCATAATTTCAGAAAGCAAGAAAAAGCAAGACTTTTTTTCTTTGTTTGGGGATTTTAGTATTTATTTTACTTGCAAGGTAAACTAGAAAAGTCTGCAGTTAAAAGATCATGGTCATCAATGTGCCATTAACAAAATGCGTGATTCCTATGACAAGAGGAAGACTGCTGACCGAGGCTGAAACTACCTTGAAAGCCTAATGCTTTTCAGAACAACTACAACAAAAAAACCACTTTTTGACCAAAGGCTGATCTGAATACTACTCAGAGGAAGAGTACTCCAACAACATCTCTAAGATACCTTCTCACCTTCATTTCCATCCTAAAATCCTTTGAGTTCCTGCTTCTCAATACATTTTCTTTCCTCAGAAGATGAAAAAGAGCACATATATGCTGCGTGTTATGCAAATATCTACAGTATTCATTCAGGAAAGAATAGGTTTTCTAGTCAAGTATCTATTTTACATTTAAAGTAAGGAGTAAATTCTTTTCTGCTCTGGACTGTTTAGATGCCTTCTTATTTGTTTCAAGAACCGTTTTTGGTTTCAGAACTCTATTCTGACAGAAAGAGCTCCAACACACACTTTGCATTCTGTGCCCACCAGCGTGTTGTAGGAAGCACGTACCTAAGTCGCTAAATGGGAAGCACCCCTCATACTCTTGCCATTGCTTGCAGTGGCACCAAAGCCTTTAGATACTTTTTAATCTGAATTCACTGCAAGTTTAAAAGGATCCTATTTCTGACACTTGAGTGCGTTTAAAAAAAAATAGTAACAAACAATTCAAAACCTCAACCATAGAGCCTCTACATCTACTGCTTCTGTAATTAGATGTCCAGTCACTCAGTTACGGCAAAACTGGCAGCCCATATTCTACAGCTACCAGCGTTTTATTCCAATATAGAAAGCAGCAGGAAAGGCAAGAGATCATTTGAAAAAACTCAAGAGTTTCCATTATGTATTATGCGACACTTAGCTTGACATCCGTGCAAAGGAGGAATAAAATCCTAGTGCTGAAACGCAACTTTCTGCCCATCTCAGCAAACGCGTTTCAGACTCCCCCTGCCCTCAGATCCCCTCAGAGCGGGGCAAAAGGGGAGCAGGCGCTAGGGAGGGCTTTGCAGTCAGGCCTTCTCATCACCCGGCCACATCTTCTGCACCCACCCTGGATCGGAGGCAGATCTGGGTGCAAAGGAGGAATAAAATCCTAGTGCTGAAACGCAACTTTCTGCCCATCTCAGCAAACGCGTTTCAGACTCCCCCTGCCCTCAGATCCCCTCAGAGCGGGGCAAAAGGGGAGCAGGCGCTAGGGAGGGCTTTGCAGTCAGGCCTTCTCATCACCCGGCCACATCTTCTGCACCCACCCTGGATCAGAGGCAGATCTGGCTGGCGGCCAGCATGGCGGGAGGAAGCAGCCAAGCCCAACACCAGCGCATGGGATCAGCCCCTTTGGTGACCATACAGACCCAGGAAACCAAACTGTATATATGGCACATAATATCACATTTCCGAAGTTTGAGGAAACCAATGTCCTCACACCCACGTGTTTCCCCAGGATTTACTGATCCAATAGTTTTCAGGTACGGAAACTGAGCTGTACGATTACTAATTTCCATGAAGCCACTGCAACAGAGGAAGACACTTACCCTCATCATGATTTCTCTCTCTATAATGCTGTCCTCAATAGAAAACATCTCAGACACAGGCCTTTCTTTGACAGGTTCTTTCTTGACCCGCTCCTTCACACTCGTGAGGTCAGGTTCCGAGATGGAGGGCCCGAGCGAAGACCCGTTTATCGCTATTTGATCAGTTCGAGAGACACTAATGGCTTTGGAAGGCCCTGGCCTCATGGCCTTGGCCCTGGCTACGGCCACAGAAATGCTAACATGGTCCTGCCTCAGGGCTCCATTGCTGACACTTTTACGAGGCCCAGGATACTCTGGAGGAGGTTTATTTGGTATTCTAGCCAAGGCAGCCTGCAGCTGAGCGCTGTACTCCATGTTCTCATGGAGGGCTGTTATCCGTGCCATGGACGCTGGGGTTTCTTCTTCCTCTTCGCTTTCACTGCTGTGTATCAGCATGGTGGCATCAGAGAATGTCTTTTTGTGATGATAATGAGGAACCTGC
>NW_009713302.1:13748-21709 GCF_000703405.1 Apaloderma vittatum | reverse complement strand
ACTTCGTGCCCCATCTGAACTGACTCTTCTGGCTGTACCTGCTCCCGCAAAGTGTTCCTGCGTGGCAGAGGGGCGTTTAAAGTCTTTAGCGCCATGGCTTCTATCCCGCGTACCATATTGCTGATGACCTCCAGGCTGTGGCGCTTGTTCACAGCTGCGTGGTGCTTCACTGCCATGAGGGGCTCGCTGACCTCCTGCAGCGACTGACGGACGACCGGCGAGCTGTCTTCTTGGAAGGTCTTTACCGAGAGCTGGACTTTGCGAGTGACCAGGTCAGGACTGCTCCCACTGACATACTTGTGCCGGTGGCTCGCCAGGTCTGGCGTGCTAGTGGCTGGACGTGGGCGTGGGTACGGAGGCGGGGGTCTGAAGAGATAGTTCTTTAACATGTGAGCGGTGTTGTAGCTCTGGCTGCTCTGCAGCTGCATGTTAGCCAGTTCCGGAGTGCTGACGGTGTGCGAGATGGCACTGGCTGCCGTCTTATTTTGTGCAGCATTATTAGGGTTCATTTGGTCAGATGGGGCGACGGGCTTGTTATAGCCGCCGCCCTGGGGCCCATATGTAATCGTGTAAGGGTGCCTCTCTCGAATCTCAGGCTGACTGTAAACTAGATCTTCTGGCTGGTTATAAGCATGTGTATTTCCAATATTGAGATTCCGCAAAGACTGACTTTGGCTATCCATCTGGATGACCCCCCTCTTCATTTGCCTCATGACAGTTTCGTAATCTGGCGTCGGCCGGTAAGACGGTACTATGATCGCACTATGTCTGTGGCTGGGGATGTAGTCTGCTCTCATGATGTCGCTTCCAGGGATGCTCAGATTTGAGGACATTGGAGACGCCTGGATGAAGTTCTGTGAGCGATTGAGGGAGTTCATGCTGTGGGCACTGCATACGCTCCCATTGGGTCCATTGCCATTCAAGTAGCTGAAGTCCACTGGACACCTATCCAAACTGGTCTGAGACCGACAGTAGTCATTTCCATGGAAAATGCTATCTGCGTAGAGCAGAGAACAAGACGTTGACGATTTTATCATACAAGGACTCACTCAATGTTAACAAAACTTCAGATGCAGAGACAGCTTAATTTACCATAACTGCAGGGAATATTTGGTCTCGAGAGCATCCTTGAGTCACTGAAATAGAACTAAACCAAAGCAACTCCAATGTAAACACTCCCAAAAGTTAGCAAAATAGAGTAGTTGTACGAGATAGAAAGGAGAAAGGGAGGAAGTATTTATGCCTGGGGTAGCAAGGAAGAATAAAGGGGCATCTCCTCCCTCAGCATCCTGGAAGGATTTGCTGTTGCTGCCACCTTAAAAATCCAGTGCTGCTAGCTTGTGGCAATCCTGAAAGATAGTAAAGATGATGCCCCGAATCACAACTTTATGGAAAGACTGTCCGCATTGAAAATCTCGTAAGAAAAGAGTAACAGCTCTCAAAACTCTGAAATCAGCTACTGTTTCAACAATATAGAGAAGTCTGTGGTAAAATTAAGGGAACTTTACTATTCTTCTAAAATTGCCAGTAACCCCCTCCAGAGCCTCAGCTTCACAGTAAACCAGTAGCAGCCACTCAGTCAAATCTACTGTATGCAAGGAACTACACTGAATAGCTCCCTTCAAAACTTACCAAACTCTACCTTAAAATCAGTCAGACCACCACAATTTCAAATTTCTATCGGAACAACTAAGAGCTCCTCTGCTGACGAGAGCACTTGAGCTGTACCTCTCATGAGCTGCAAAGAGCACAGACTGACAGACCTGGCTACGTGTGTTCCAAAAAGTGGTGTGGCTAAGGGAGTGAGACTCAAGGTCTTTAGGGTCTGGGCTCCATTCCTAGCCTCAATCAAAGGAACCCGGTACAACTTCTTAGAGAATTTATTTGTCAAATGTGGGGTAAAAATAATTAACCCTCCTTATCTCAGTACGGCTAACAGCGCTGGCAGACACTAGTGAAAAATCAGCAGAAAAGATTATCTAAATATACAGTTTTGTGACCAGGATACTATGATTTCTCCTACAGTAAAAGCTATTTGCTGCCCTCTTTTCCTATTTCTCTCCCTGGCCCCAGGTGGCACCGCCTTTGAGTGCAGCCATCATACTCCCTTTAGAAATTATTTTTTCAGCTCACTGAACTGGAATACCAAGTTTAAGGTCCATATAATCATGCACAGGCATTTTAGAGAAATTCGAAAACTGAAATTGGACTTTAAACAGAAGACTCACTGCAACATTAACTATAAAACTGCTAGCCCTCCTCCAGGAGCAGCTCCTATTTCACCATGACGGCATTAGAAATCTAGACATAAGGGTTGGAAGCTTCTTTGCATACACATGAAACTGAATTGAATTAAAGAAAAAGATCATATGCTCAAAGTACCTTGTGAATTATGTGTTTCAGTGTAGTGTTCTCCACACTGGACATGCATAGGAGGCAGTATAAATGGATGTTGTCTTGGCTGAAATAAAAGCACATGGAAAAAGAAGCATTAGGAACTTCATTTGCTACAATTTTTGCAGCCACAACAGGAAAAACAGTTCTATGTCCTTTCCACTGAATACCACTCCTTCTAACCCAAAGACATGGCTTGGCATTTCTTTATAGAACAGAGAAAGCTGAGTTTTGTTACAGATCCCAAAGCTGACCAGTTAAGGCTCCTTCAAGCTCAGCCACTTCAGAAAACAACAGCTGGAGTCCCAGTTCGCTTAGAACTTTTCAGAAGTTTACTAAAAGCCTTTGCCCTTGAAGAATTTAAACAAACATCTAATCATCAGGAGAAAAGCAGGAGATGGAGCAAATCCAAGGACCTAGAACACTGTTATATAAGCAATAGGAGCACGCATGGACTTCAAACAACTCTGTAAATTGCACGAATATTGGATTCCGTAGTTAACAAATTAGAGCCCTCCTCCAACAATCTGCGCCGCAACAAGCTCTTTAATGCAAGTATCACAGGGAAAATGAGGTATCCAATCAGCAGGATCATTTGCGGCAAAATAAATCACAGCCGATGCTGTAATCATCAGCTTTGCCCATCAGTAAACCGGGGGGCTTTGCAGTCACATTTTACCATCTGCACTGTAACGATGTCCTGTCTGGTGCCACTGAGCAAAGTTTTTGAAAACATACTTCTAAGTAAGCAGAAAGAGAAGGAAGACACTCTTGTCTCGTGAATATGTCTTCCTTAACATCTAAACTGATTCATGATGTTCAAACTATTGAAGAATACTGTGGATGCCTAAGGCAAAAAAGAAGCACCAAATAATTTACCTTTGCACGCACATGCACAAAACCAGCACCACGCAAGTTAGCTGCAGAAGAGGGGGTGTGGAAGGAGTTAAATTTACATTTTCTGTGTTAATGAGAAGAAACGAGAATCAAAGGAAATTGGCAGAGATATGAATTCTTGCCCATGAAATTGCTGTGTTAAGCCAGAGCTGGAAGATGTCAGGAAATATTTCTGCCACAGCTATTACATCCAAGGGTATAAACCCCTCCTCTCACTGAGCAATCTGGGCAAAGGAGTCAGCTGCTGACAACCCAAGTAGCTGAGCCTAGTCTGGAGCAAACTAAGATGCTGGGAAGTTGAACAAATGAGGGCAGAGGAAAAGTACAAGGAAGGAGAAGTGACTTCTCCTGGGAATGTACAGATCTGGAGAAGACAGATATTATGGAATGTATCTGCAAGAAACTACAGATTATTCTTTTTTTTCTTTCTCTTTTTTTTAAGGCCCACCTGCCTCTTCAGACACAACAGGAGAAGCTTGAGGTCTGCACAATGCCAATATCCAAATTAAGGATCACTTTGATTATTTTTAACAATCAGCTAATTAAATGTGTCATCATTTTAAGGTCTCCTACACTGAGGAGGTTGTCTGGAAAACCAGCATCATTAAGTGGCCCGACAAAAAAAAAGAAACAGCATAAAATGACTTTAAAAGAACAGTTAATAACATACAGGTTCATCGTGATGCCAAAAACCATGTAAAGGGTCTTAATTTGAAAGTAATGAACATGGTTCTCAGTGAAGTGGTAGAGCCTTACCCCAGAGATTCCATTTCACTTCCCATTTATGCCTACTGATTTATTATCATACAAGACAAATGAATAGGTAGGTGTATAAAGATATGCACAGTACAGACAACACTCAGGACAGCTGCTTTTTTCTTTCATTTTTTTTTTCTGCTTCCCAAAGAGAACTGTTCCAACAAGTTAATAAAACAATTACGAAAAAAGCAGTTGAAAGTTCAGTGCGAACGGTTAGCAGCCAGGTTCATTTTTTTAATTGATGAGCACGCATTCCTCACCTTGATCTTCCAAGTTTTAAAAAACTTGTTGCATGCTTATGTTCAAAACATAAAGAGGCAGCAGGATTTGGATTTCCTTTGAAAAAACAGATTTCCATTTTTTATATGTAATATAGAAGGCAGTTCTCTTTCCCCTTGTGCTACATCTGAGGCCACAGCATAAGAATGAAAAGCACATTTCATTTCTTCACCTTCCATTTTCCATAAACATCTCCAGGACCAAGCTGGCAGATCCCAAAAATATCGTAAATATGCCTCAGAGAACATAACACACTGCCTGTGTGTTGCATCATGACACCTTAGAAACAGGCTAAAATTAAAAGGACAAAGAAATACAGAGCCAGCTACAACAGCTTTCCTGCAAACGGCTGGGAAACAAAGAATGCAGCTTTAGATCCAATGAACCATCTATACAAACACAGGAAAATACCCTGTGCTGAAATTTGCAAAGATAAAGCTGTCCTAACGTCAGTACCTGCTTAGGCTTTATTTTGGAACATTTTCACAAGGTGTAACCACGCTGTGGGGATATGTCAAGAAAATACTCCTGCTCACATCACCTTTCTGCCACGCAGCGATAGGCTAATGGAGTTATCACTCTGGGAAGGTCTACAAAGCAGGCATCACCTAACTCACACACGAAAACCGGCACCCTGCGTACAGATGATATTGCCCTCTGTCTAAGGAGCCAGCACAGCCTTTGCTACTACACTTTAACAGATTCAGAATTACTGTAAGAAATACTGACAGGCTAGATGTTAAAACTGGATTTTAAAAAAAAGCGCCTTTAGAATTGACTGGGAAAAAAAGTCTCCCGCAGACGTTTTGGCAAAGATCTCGCTAAAAAGTTACCCAACTTTGTCAGATTTATGGTGTTTATGAAGACTAGTTAAATGGAAACATAGTTTTAAGAAAAATTGTATTGCAATTCTGTACTGATTCTAATAGTTTTACTTAAAGTCACAATAACTTCACACAGAAAACAGGCTCTTAACCCAGGAAGTTGGTAAACTATAAGTAGACTTAATCCAAAATCTAAGGAATGGAAGAAACACTAAATGAGAAGCTGTAAAATTATGTAATGACTAGGTTTTGATGTACACAGCACAAGACACTTAAATTTTTTTCTAGAGAATTATTTTCTCCACATATTGAAATAAACTTGATCCAGTAGAAAAGACAGTCAGTTTCTGCAGGGCAAGTAAAAATGTAATGCCTTGAAGACTGTAATTTTTAACACTCAGTGGTGATATTATCCAGTTAAATTAATCAACATGGGCAGCCACACCCTTGAAATTCATTCCAATCATATTGCCCTGCAAAAAATGACTTAATGTGCTTATTTGAAATTTAGAAAGTATTCCATCACACACAATGCCCCATCCCATTAGAAATGGCACAGACATTCTTAAAGACTCCACCGTGGCACGTACCAAGGACGACCTACTCCAAGTGGGCCGTCGTCGGATAGGGGGAGGAGAACTTGATTGCCTGTAGAAGAAAAAGCAAAGAGAAATACTAGAAACCCCAATACTTCAATTCTGATTCAAGAATGAACAGGAAAAATGAGAGACAAAGAACTTGTAACTACTGCTTATTAATGAGATTTAAAAAAATATGAATAAATGAACATAACTTAGGTTCTTCTCTGAATATAGGAAGTATTCCAGTTCCAAAATACACATGCCTTCCGTTCATTATCCTATTTGACTTACTTGGTAACACAAGAAAGAAAAACTCTGGTTTAAAAATGAATCAAATGAACAAGTCTTAAGCAATAAAAACTGAACATGGCACACACGCAGTCTTAGGTGAACATTAAAACAATGACAATTTTATGAAATTCATAGCAATCACTCCAAAGCAATGCACACAGATCGGGAGGGGGGGGAAAAAAAGCATCTGGTTAGATAATACTAACGGAGCCACACACAATGTCAGAGTAGCCAGGTGCAGTGGAGGGAATACGGAGTGTAGGAGGGGAAAAAAAATGAGGAAGGGGAAGAAACAAGTTGAAGGAGGTAGAAATATAGTGCTTACGTGAAGAGAGGAAAGGTGGAATTTGTCCTCTTACAGTTTCTGATCTGGTGAATGATGTTATGTGCGATTAGAGGAAATGCACACAGGAAAACAAACAACTATCATTTTAAAACAGAGGACAGGAAAATTATTTGGCTAGAAAACACACATTTGCTTATGCTGTTATCAATATCTGTGGCTCTAACACAGAAGCTGATACCACATGTGGCAAGGAGAGCAGTTCTAATGGCAAAAGTTTAAATGCCAGTTATTTCATTCAGTGACCTCCTGACATTCCCTATCTTTATTAGTCCAAATATTTGTAAATTGTTGCAAAGTCGCTACATGCACCCAGTTCATGGTACCCACAAGCTTACAGCTCACAGTGTTTAGAAACGATCAAAAGCTATTGCTTCTGCAGTCTGGATTGTGAACGGTAACAGAAATGTCCTCTCTGTTGACCCCAATATACAGCTTCAAAGGAGAAATACTTCAAGATAACAGACTATGGTATTTTGCTTTTTCTTGACTCTCAGAGTGCAGAAAATCAGGAGCTTCCTTTGAGCTCAATTCCTCTGAAATCATTAAAATTAAATTTAGTATTGAACTATGGAAATGCATTATTTGCTGCTAATAAATGTCTTTGCTGCTGTTCCACTCACCTCCCAAGAATTCTAAGTGCCATTTGAAAAGTGATTAACATCTCTTTTCTGCAAGTGAAAAGATCACTCTATGCAGCTCACCTCATTGGTCTCACCAATACTCTAACTCACTGTATGTTAATACAACGTGTGAATATGTAATATTTAAAAGCAAGATCTTCCAATCTCTCCATCATTTTGGCTTTATTTTCTGAATATATTATTTTCCGAATATATTATTTTCCTTCTTTATTATTTACCAAACAGATGGGATGTCCAGCTCTAAGCGGAGCTGTTCATAGACATGAGACTTCTTCATCACTTTCCAGCTAAGCTGGGAAGTGTTGCAAGGACTTCATGCTCTCACTGCTACACAAACCCTGCACACCAGAAAAATTCCTCAAAACTCTAAGCTGAGATAAATTTACCTTTCAGAAGTTTAAAATTGCTGAAACATCCTCAGCCAACAGACAGACTTAGAACCAAAGCCTCATGAATTCCTCCTTCGGTTAGGATGAATCCACCTGTGTGAGAGGGTTAGCTCAAGGCCAGTGCCCTGTAAGTGCTCAGAGTGGAGCCCAGAGGATGCTTCAGGTTCAGACGTAGAGGCTCTGCCACGTTTTGCTAGTATGGCTACGCAAATTAATGTTCCCAGGTGTCCTCCTTTGTTTGGCACACATAAGAAGCAGATAAATTACACTGCTCAAATCAGAAGATGACAACCTGTGCTTTTCACCGGCCTTAGCTGCTAGCTGGGCAGTGCACCTTCAAAATGCTATTGCAATTCATGTTTTGGCATGTTAATACATGTCACCTTTCACTCCAGTTTATACTAATACTGAGGGTTATGAATGGTAGAGACCAAAGGCTTCAAGTCAAGACTGACAGACTTGGCTGCTTGGGGAGTATCAAGCCTCACAAGGCTCAGAACAAAATTTCATTCTCAGCTGTCTGTTCTTGCTGGTGGTTAAAACAAAACAGGAAAAAAAGG